>NW_027660610.1:667500-712500 GCF_963280865.1 Gymnoscopelus braueri | reverse complement strand
CTCTCTTGAGAGAGAGACTCTTTGAGTCGACTCTGCCGGTCATCAAATGATTGGCTTGCCACGGATATTATATTTATCATTTCATAAATCATGACATCTTTAAAAATGTGGAAGAAAAGCATTTTCAGTGTTTGACTGACTGAGTGGGAAAAAACTAATCAAAAAAGTAATAATTTTGATAAATAATAAAGCGTGGGTTAATCTCATTAATAGAGATTCATACCTTATATCTTATTCTATAGCCTCATTTTAATAAGGTTATGTAATGTAATGGTTTAAATAAAAGCCTCGTTTTAATAACACACACACACACACACACACACACACACACACACACACACACACACACACACACACACACACACACACACACACACACACACACACTCCATGGTTTCAATCTTACATCCTCCATAAGTTCCTTTTTCTCACAAAAACAAATTTCACCCACTTTTTTACTTGATTGAATACTTTATTAGCAGTTTGCAGAAAAAAAAAGCACAGTAAAGTACAGTTCAATACAAGGTCTGCTGAGAGGATTTAAAACCCAAGAAAGCCTATGGCTTGTTTCCATTGGGGTCCTTTGTACTCAATTCATAGAAACATTACATGACAAACGGATGTACACTAACTACTATGCAAAACATCATATAAACAGTTTAAACCAGTGATGTGACAATAAAAACGTCTGATTCTGAGGTTCTAAGGTAGCCTACTTGGGGGAAACATCTTAGACATGTTCTAAATGTCTAAAGATGGAAATAGGCTTATAATATGTATATATATGAATATGTTCCCTTTGCACAAGGCCTCCCAATGTGTCAACTTGTTTAACACATCGAGTGCCAGAGGTTTATTAAAATATTATACGTTCAGTGCCTGCTATTCTTCCATCCACTTACGTTGATACGTTTCGTGCTGTAGAAGCCCCGACGCGGAAGTCCATGTAAACAAAGCGTGCGTGCGAGACGGCGGAGGGTCCCGACTAACGCCTGGAACAATAATATTTCTAAAGCGATCCTCCATTGCAGAGTGATCGCCGATCGAAAACGGCTCATTTCCACCACGTTAAAAATAAATGGAGATATTAAGCTTTTAGTCAAGGAGTTAACATTGGAAGGATTTTTGACATGGATCCACATCCGGCCTCTCCTTCTCAGAAACTCCTTGGATGATCCCCCACGTGTCTGGGCGATGGCCGAGGGTCCCGTCTAACCACTGGAACCATAATATTTATAACGTGATCCTCCATTACAGAGAGATCGCCCGTCTAAAATGTCTTGTTTTCACCACTGTAAAAAAGTATGGAGATATGGAGCTTTTTCTCTAGATCCCATCGCTGGAGAGGACGGAAGTGACGTTTTTTTTTGGGGCCGACGTCACATCCGTCCATTTAAAGCAGGGGTCTTCAACAGGGGGTCCGGGACCCCTAGGGGGTCCTCAGAGTTACCACAGGGGGTCCGCCAAATCTCTGTGTGATATATATATATTGTTTTACCTTAACCACTTGAACCCTAGCGTCCCTATTCTGAGGAAAACTTTAGCCAAAAAATAGCAGATCTACAAACTACAAACACACACACTGCGAGGCGTTGTGAGCTTGTAGATCTGCTATTTTTTGGCAAAGAGGTGTTTGGTGTAGAGGGAAACAAGAGCAGACCAAGTAAACAAAAAAAGTTGAATCTGAAACACAATTTTATACAATATAGAGTAGGGGGTCCCTGCTTCATCTCTCTCTCAGCTATAGGGGGTCCCTGCTTCATCTCTCTCTCAGCTATAGGGGGTCCCTGCTTCATCTCTCTCTCAGCTATAGGGGGTCCCTGCTTCATCTCTCTCTCTCAGCTATAGGGGGTCCCTGCTTCATCTCTCTCTCTCAGCTATAGGGGGTCCCTGCTTCATCTCTCTCTCAGCTATAGGGGGTCCCTGCTTCATCTCTCTCTCAGCTATAGGGGGTCCCTGCTTCATCTCTCTCTCAGCTATAGGGGGTCCCTGCTTCATCTCTCTCTCAGCTATAGGGGGTCCCTGCTTCATCTCTCTCTCAGCTATAGGGGGTCCTTGGCCTGAAAACGTTGAAGACCCCTGATTTATAGGGTCCTTGCGTTAGAGCGCCCCTTGTGGGGAAAAAAACCACTTGATGTGTTAACATGATATGTTATGATTAGGCCTGTCACAGTTATTACATCATCGTGTAATCACAATTATTTGAGATAATGGATCATATTTTCTCATAATCGTCAGAATGGTTTCCATGTTGAGAAATGTTAACGCCTTTGCAAATATAAAAAAAAAGCAGAAATAGCAGATCTACAAGCTTAAGCTTGTAGATCTGCTATTTCTGCTTTTTTTTTTTTACATGTATAAAATGATTAAATATGTCAATAATGTCTTTGTATATTTCAGTTATTTGTCATATCTGCCATGTGAAATGTTTGATTATGAAGCCTAAAAGGCCAAAACGACCAAACACACAATTACATTGTTAATCGTAATTATTTGAGTGACAATTAATCTTCAACTTAAATGTGTAATCATGACAGCCCTAGTTATGATATGATATGTGACACCATGTCAATGTATAATCATGACAGTCCTAGTTATGATATGATGTGATATGTGACACCATGTCAATGTGTAATCATGACAGCCCTAGTTATGATATGATGTGATATGTGACACCATGTCAATGTGTAATCATGACAGCCCTAGTTATGATATGATGTGTTATGTGACACCATGTCAGATAAGTGGTTGAAGATGGACTGATGTTATGTAATGTTATAACAATTGTATAAAACAATTCCAACAATTCAGTCTCTCAGATTAACACTGAATATAATTCTGCTGTGTGTTTGTTTATACCTGATCACATGACGTGTTCGTCATAATAAGGTACCCGTAATTAACGCTTAATGTATGATTACTTAATGCATTAATTAAGCATTATAATTCCTTGTAATTCATCATGAATTAACATCATTAGTTAATCATAAGTTAAGAAAAGTCACTTAATACATGAATTATAAGGAATTCATGATGAATTAATGCTTAAATAATGTATTAAGTAATCATAAATTAAGTGTTAATTACGGGTATCTTATGAGCAAGTGTTACTGAAGTATTGAACTATTCCAAATTGACCTGCAACTTAAGATATGAAGGTCTGATGATGACAAACATACATTGTATTGTGTAGCAAATAAGGTCTCTAAAAATGAACACTACAGTATGTTACTTTCTCATAAGCTGTGTGTGTGTGTGTGTGTGTGTGTGTGTGTGTGTGTGTGTGTGTGTGTGTGTGTGTGTGTGTGTGTGTGTGTGTGTGTGTGTGTGTGTGTGTGTTTGTATATAATATCTAACATCTCTGTTAGATATTATTATTTTATGAGTGAACTTCAACCTGATAAGAAGAAACTGATAAGACTACTATACTCATCCTAAAGCCAGTGACCCGCCTGATTCCAACACACTTATCTAGTGTGGGATGGCTCAGGGTAGAAGACAGGGTCAAACAAATATCAATAGGATTGGTATTAAACCCATTAAGACCAGGAAAGCATCTGTGTCATGTATAGATTTCTTTTGGCTATTCAACAATAGCGGATATTGAAAAAACAACAACATTTGTGCAAATCTTTGAATATATATTTTTAAAGCAAACATTTGTACAGTTTATTGAATTTGTTTTAACTTATGTTGCTATAATATCAGTGGTTATTTTTTCCTGTCAAGGACCCCCAAAATTATATGTATTTTTCCGCCGACCCCCATCTCAAAATATGTTGTGATGAGCTGATCTGTGTGTGTGTGTGTGTGTGTGTGTGTGTGTGTGTGTGTGTGTGTGTGTGTGTGTGTGTGTGTGTGTGTGTGTGTGTGTGTGTGTGTGTGTGTGTGTGTGTGTGTGTGTGTGTGTGTGTGTGTGTGTGTGTGTGTGTGTGCGTGCGTGTGTGTGTGTGTGTGTGTGCGTGTGTGTGTGCATGGTCCCTTCCATCTGAGTCAAATTGCTTGATATGCAAACAGAGCATCAAATGTCAGCACATCTCTGTTAGATATTATTATTATTTTAGGAGTGAACTTCAACCTGCTGCCTGACATTTTATTGCTGTTAGCTTCAGACCTCCCTAAACAAACTGATGACTACTATACTCGGCCTAAAGCCAGTGACCCGCCTGATTCCAACACACTTTGCTAGTCTGGGACGGCTCAGGGTAGAAGACAGGGTTAAGCAGATATCACAGGGATTGGTATTTAAGATCTAGTCAAAGACACAGAGTCCTCAATACCCTCATACCTGACTAACTACTTCTCCAGATCAGTGTTGATTTAGTTTGGGCCTTAAAAGGTCCGGATCAAGGACCAAATGTTTACATTGTTGCATTTTGTCTGGTTAGCGTTCACACGGGACTTTGTTAAGCGAACCAAATATGTAAACAAAGGACACGTGGTCATACGTGATCTGTTGACAGAATAGGCTATTTCTAAGGGAAAAGTGTGATTGTTTAAATGTTTTAATTTAATCAAAATCTTATTTAATACTTTTTTTTATTTATTATAACTGTTGTTATTTAACGGTGAAAACAATATGAGAACATTTCAATTATGTTTTAAAGGTATAGTTCAACCTAAAAATAAAATGTGATTAGTCACCCCATGGAGACTCGAATTCATAGATTTTTTTTTGTTTTTGTCGCATTCCTATTAGCCTATAATTTGATGACCAGCGGACCCGTAGGCAGTGGTTCCGGTAGGAGACACAAAGGAGACTCTTTGTGTCTCCTACCGGAACCGCTGCCGGTCATCAAATTATTGGCTTAGGAATGAGACAAAAACTAAAAAATATCCATAGAAAAAAAGTCATTTTGGAGGTTAACTATCCCTTTAATCACGGTCCCGGCCGCTTATTTAAAAAAAGAAGCCAAACGCATGCATTTCAGACAGCACCACAGGGAATACAGCGTTGGACGGACGGACGGAGGAACCACACACTCAAATTGATTGATGTGTCAGCACATCTCTGTTAGATATTATTATTTTATGAGTGAACTTCAACCTGCTACCTGACATGTCATTGCTGTCATTGTAAAGTGGATCGTACCTCAGTCCTTGTCTTTCTTACATTAGTCACTAAAGACTCTGGAGCCCTCATTCAATGTCATTTTGACTGTGCTTGCTCCTCTTGGTTCTCCAACATCTCAATGTCACTAAAAACTAAGCTTCAGACCTCTCAAAACAAACTGATAACTACTATACTCATCCTAAAGCCAGTGACCTGCCTGATTCAACTCACTTTGCTAGTTTGGCAAATCTTTGAATAGATATTTATTTTCAAAGCGAACATTTGTAACTCAAATCTTTGCTTCTGTGGATTCTACAAATGTCTTCTAAATCCTAACAGTTTGTTTATTTATTATGTTGCTATAATATCAGTGTTTTTTTTTTTTCATGTCAAGGACCCCCAAAATGATATGTATTTTTCCGCCGACCCCATCTCAAAATATGTTGTGGTGAGCTGATCAGTATATGGACGGCCAGGCCGTTACTATACACTATATGAGTGTGTGTGTGTGTGTGTGTGTGTGTGTGTGTGTGTGTGTGTGTGTGTGTGTGTGTGTGTGTGTGTGTGCATGGTCCCTTCCATCCGAGTCAAATTGTTTGATATGCAAACAGAGCAGCAAATGTCAGCACATCTCTGTTAGATGTTATTATTATTTTATGAGTGAACTTCAACCTGCTGCCTGACATTTTATTGCTGTTAGCTTCAGACCTCCCTAAACAAACTGATGACTACTATACTCGGCCTAAAGCCACTTTGCTAGTCTGGGACGGCTCAGGGTAGAAGACAGGGTTAAGCAGATATCAATGGGATAGTGTTACAGTCATCTTAAGGCATTAAGGCCAGTGTGGCCTCAGGGCATGCCATTTTTTTGAGGGGCACAAGGTGAAACTGAGGGGCAACGACGGCCATGTCCTTCGTGGCCTCCCTGACATTCCTGCCCTGACCTCTACACAAGCTCATAATAAATTGGTTTTAATCTCACGTTCATTCATTCATTCATCCTTTATTTATTTTCTCGGAAATACATTGAGGACAGAGCCCTCACTTTCAATGATGCCGAGATTACAGAAAGCATAATACAACAGTGTAAATAATATTAAAATAAGAACAGGATAAAACAATATGTGAAAACAAAAGAATAAAATCAGTAATAAAGACAGCTTAATTAAAACAGTGACAATTTAAAACAGCAAAATTAACAAGCAAGTTTTTAAATTGACCCAGTGAGACCATGGAATCCATTTTTAAAGTGCGTTGTAATTCATTCCAGGTAAAGGGAGCGCTAAAACTGAAGGCTGTTTTACCTAGCTCGGTGTTGGCCTTGGGGACCGATAATGGGATGTACCTGTACACACATGATCATAGAATAACTTTGAACCTCACCTGAGTGTCAGCAATTCCTGACGAAGATTCCTGACAAGCCTTTTCTTATCAGCCCAATACAAGGGACAAGGTTCAGTGTGGCTTTGTCTGTAAGAACCAACCAGAAAGGAGCTCTCATCTCATGTGACCTCTGAGGAACCAACCAGAAAGGATCTCTCATCTCATGTTATCTCTGAGGAAATTAAACCAAACTAAACTCAATCTGTTAGTCAGTCAGTCAGTCAGTCAGACAGACAGACAGACTAAAATGGCGCAGCAGGGAGCTCAAGTGGATCAGGAACAGTTGTGTTGTTCTATCTGTCTGGATCTACAGAAGGATCCAGTGACTGTTCCCTGTGGAGACAGCTACTTGTCCGTAGGCAAATCGGACATAAAATGTTGTGGTGGAACATAACAGTCTGCTCTCACTAAGGAGTCATTTACATTTTTGGCACGTTTGTGCGCAAAAATGGAATACATGACCCACATTAGGATCACTAGATAAAAATACCAGTGTTTCTTCACAGCACTCTTAATATCAGAACATAAAGGTGAATAAGTTAATAAAACCATCATAGACTCCCCTGCACGAGCAGGTTTAGGAGTTAACAGGCTAGTCCTCTCTTTCTCACAAGCTCTCTCTAAGTACTAAGCACTTTGTCACTGTAACCTTTAGCTATGAATCTAAGTATGGCAAACAATAATAATAATCCTATACTATCCTAATGGATTGATTAGATGCTTATATTAACCACTTAAGCCCTATTTTATACTTCAGTCATACGACTATGTCACACAAAAATAACTATCTACAAGCTCTCAAGTCAGTGTCATTGTGATGTGTTGTGTCCTTTTTAAGGGTTTTTGCAATGAATGAACATTTCTGCCAACAATTACATGACAAGTGTCTCTCTAGCTCTACTCTACACCAGACAGAGCTGACTATGTCCTCTCTAGCTCTACTCTACACCAGACAGAGCTGACTATGTCCTCTCTAGCTCTACTCTACACCAGACAGAGCTGACTATGTTGTATCATTGGATGGTGGTGTCAGAGAGGCAGGTGTTGTTTTCAAGGCATAGGGATGTGGTTAGGTTGAAGGTTTTCACATCTGTCATTTCTCAGTGCTAAACATGATCTACAGCCTTCTTTGTGCCACTTCCTCTCCTCTCCTGATGTTCTCTACACCACAGCAGACAGAGCTGTTTGCTGCAGGTTCATAAGTACCAACACACACAACCGTTAACTTCACCTTGTCAACACAAGATGGTGGTGCCACATGCACAGCGGCCAACTTCATCCTGTCAACACAAGATGGCACAGAGACACGTGGACTTACATGGTCTCCACACAACGTTTTATTTCCTATACTAACAATGAGGGGTCAGTCTGGGGTCAGTCTGGTGTGTCCCAGCTGAGGAGAGACCCCAACCGAAATATTCTTCTGGCAGCTTCTAAAGTGTAATAAATACATTTTGAACCCCATCAATTTCTGATAGTTTGGACATAGCATACCACACTATGAGCCTAAATAAAATGATTATATGTTTGTACTGGAAACACGTCTCTGCTCCTCTGTCCTTATTAAACCTGTTGTTGGGTATTTTAAACTGAATGCATGAGGAAAAAAATACCTTAGCCTTAATAGCAAGAAAGAGGACAAAGAACTTTCTTTTACCAAGCAATCAGACTTTTGAAGGACAGAATAATGTCTCTGATACAGTGTACACATAAATGTGATGTTTAGGTTTTAGTCAATAATGTGAAGATACTGTAGAGTGTTAAAACAATTCAGTTTATCATGTGTGATGCTGTTATTGTTGTATCCAGTGTTTTTGTTAAAGGCATTTGTGGAAGAGTCAATTTGTTGATGAAAACAACAAATGTGTAAAATAGTGGTCAGTCTTTTCAGGTGGGAGGGGCTTTGAGCTGAGTTAGAGGACGTTACTGACAGCAGTTGAACTCAGACACTCTGGATTGTTGAAGGTGGATCAGCTCAGGTAAAAAGTCTCTTTGACTTCATCTGGATTCTATGTAATGTTGATTGATAGAGCTGTTTTTCCTTATCACCCACACAAAGTACCAGACACTTTCATAAAGGCCACAAAGAAAAGCAGACTCGAAGAGAGGCAGCCATTGGTTATAACGATTATATTATATCTTTAGTCAGACATGAGAGACATGGGAAGGTTACAGTATCACAGGTGTTAACGCATCATCGGTCGGGTCTCTCTCACACATAGAACGACAAGACTGGACTTTTACATGGCCCGTTATCAGTTAGGTAACATAAACAATGACATCATAGGATGTGACATAGATGAGTTTCCGGGCGAAGGTGGACTTCTTGGATTGGATGAGAGTGCTTTTATCCAAAGCGCTTTACATAGATTGTGCATTACATTCACACATTCCATGCAGTGGGTGTTGCATCTAAATAGGATCGACGGGAAGCAATTTCCCCTTGAGAAATTGCGGCCGCCATTGTTGTGTACTGCTGTTTGCCTCTCGTCGGACTTTTTAGACGAGTTGCACAGCTCTCAGACCGGTAAGAGGCGTGTCCGCTCAGATTCTGAGCGTAAGTTACATCCCGCCCACAAATACCAGGGCTCTGGCCCAGAAGTTCCTCGCCAGAGCTGGCGAAAACTTCTGGGAACTCAGATTAGGGGTTCAGTGTCTTGCTCAAGGACACTTCTACACTAACTCTGAGGGAGCCCCCCAGCCCGGGATCGAACTGGGAACCTTGTGGTTTCCAGTTCACTCTACCCCTGAGCCACTGCGGCCCCTACACAGATCCCTGATGCACTACACTGACACTCTTATCCCTAACAATTACACAACATTACATTACCCACTTCAGCCCTATATATATATATTCTGGCTATTTAAAAATGGCAGATCTACAAGCTCACAATGAGTCACGGCGCGACGCATTGTGAGCCGCTTTAGTGTTTTGTAATAACGTGTTTGGTGTGATCACGTGACCGGATCACTGTTTTTTTTTACTTCTACGTAATCTACATGAAAGATATTAACCCACAAGCTGCTGGAGGAGCCAATTTAACGTAAACCATAAAAAACACCCCAGCCCGTAGATCTACGGGCTTGGCAGTAGATGTGTTAACCACTTGAACCCCACTAGGAGGAACAACCACTACAAATAGCAGATCTACAAGCTTGTAGATCTGATGTGTTTGGTTGGAAAAAAGAAGGCACCAAGTACAGAGTGTTTTACTGAGTCTAGAGGCTCTGAGTGGATAAACTGAAGTGATTTTAATAACTATTATTATCATAGTATTCTGAGGCACACCTGGACTTATCTTATACTTTGACTGTTCAAAAACAGCAGATCTACAAGCTCTTAGCGCGGCACCGAGTGCCGCGCTAAGAGCTTGTAGATCTGCATTTTTTTTTTAAATCATGAAAATGTGTGCAAATCTTTGAATATGTGTTTTTAAAGTGAACATTTGTCACTCAAATCTTTGCTTCTGGGGGTCCCTGGAACAAAACATTTTGAGATGGGGGTCCGTGGCCAAATATATATAAATGTGGGGGTCCTTGACATTCTAAATCTTCTAAATCCTAACAGTTTTTGAAAAAAAACGTATGTTGTTATAATATCAGTGGTTCTCAAACTTTATCATGTGAAGAACCCCCAAAATGATAATGTATTTGGCCGCGGACCCCCACCTGAAAATATGTTGTTCCAGGGACAAAGAAGAGCAAAGACTTTTATAAAAAAAGATTTAAAGGTTTGCACATATTTGCGTGATTTTTCCAAAAATAGCAGATCTACAAGCTCATAGCGCGGCACCGAGTGCCGCGCTATGAGCTTGTAGATCTGCTAGTTTTCAATAGCCAAAGTATTAAATATGGATAAAGGGTTCAAATGATTGTGAAGCTTTATTAATAAATGTTGTTAAAACTTGGGGTCTGGGGACCCCCAGGGGTCCTTGGGGGGGTTCCAGGGGGTCCCCAGCAAAATGTGTTAATAAAGCATCACAATAATTTGAACCACTTTAACCTTTTATAATTTACTTAGGCTATTCAAAAATAGCAGATCTACAAGCTCATAGCGCGGCACCGAGTGCCGCGCTATGAGCTTGTAGATCTGCTATTTTTCAATAGCCAAAGTATTAAATATGGATAAAGGGTTCAAATGATTGTGAAGCTTTATTAATAAATGTTGTTAAAACTTGGGGTCTGGGGACCCCCAGGGGTCCTTGGGGGGGTTCCAGGGGGTCCCCAGCAAAATGTGTTAATAAAGCATCACAATAATTTGAACCACTTTAACCTTTTATAATTTACTTAGGCTATTCAAAAATAGCAGATCTACAAGCTCATAGCGCGGCACAGAGTGCCGCGCTATGAGCTTGTAGATCTGCTATTTTTCAATAGCCAAAGTATTAAATATGGATAAAGGGGTTAAAATGATTGTGAAGCTTTATTAACACATTGTGTTAAAACGTGGGGTCCGGGGACCCCCAGGGGTCCTTGGGGGGGTTCCAGGGGGTCCCCAGCTAAATGTGTTAATAAAGCATCACAATCATTTGAACCACTTTAACCTTTTATAATTTACTTAGGCTATTCAAAAATAGCAGATCTACAAGCTCATAGCGCGGCACCGAGTGCCGCGCTATGAGCTTGTAGATCTGCTATTTTTGAAAAATCGTGAACCTTTTTGCAAATCTTTGAATATTTATATTTTTTAAAGTGAACATTTGTAACTCAAATCTTTGCTTCTGGGGGTCCCTGGAACAACATGTCAAATACATGTAATGACTTGTTTCATGTTTTTTATATAAATATATAGGTTTGTAATAATAAAAAGAGATTGAGGTTGTCAAGTCAAGTCAAGTTTATTTGTAAACTGCAGCACATTTAAAAAGCCAAAGTGCTTTAAGAGACAATATCAACATATAGACTGTGAGATCTATTCACAAAGCTATAATAAAAGCCTATTACGTAACCAGAAAACTAAAACTAATACAAACAAAACAACAACAAACAACAACAACAGAGCCTTTAGTTTGGATTTGAACTTCTCAATGGTGGAGCTAACTTAATGTGGAATGGATCTACAAGCTCACAACGCATCCCCCCTGTCTGAAAATAGAAGATCTACAAGCTCACAATGCATCCCCCCTGTCTGAAAATAGCAGATCTACAAGCTCACAATGCATCCCCCCTGTCTGAAAATAGAAGATCTACAAGCTCACAATGCATCCCCCCTGTCTGAAAATAGCAGATCTACAAGCTCACAACGCATCCCCCCTGTCTGAAAATAGAAGATCTACAAGCTCACAACGCATCCCCCCTGTCTGAAAATAGAAGATCTACAAGCTCACAATGCATCCCCCCTGTCTGAAAATAGCAGATCTACAAGCTCACAATGCATCCCCCTGTCTGAAAATAGCAGATCTACAAGCTCACAAAGCATCCCCCTGTCTGAAAATAGCAGATCTACAAGCTCACAACGCATCCCCCTGTCTGAAAATAGCAGATCTACAAGCTTACAATGCATTCCCCTGTCAGAAAATAGCAGATCTACAAGCTTACAACGCATCCCCCGGTCTGAAAATAGCAGATTTACAAGCTAACAACACATCCCCCCGTCTAAAAATAGCAGATCTACAAGCTCACAATGCATCCCCCCTGTCTGAAAATAGAAGATCTACAAGCTCACAATGCATCCCCCCTGTCTGAAAATAGCAGATCTACAAGCTCAGACAGGGGGGGGTGCGTTGTGAGCTTGTAGATCTGCTATTTTCAGACGGGGGATGCATTGTGATCCCCCGTCTGAAAATAGCAGATCTACAAGCTCACAACGCATCCCCCCCTGTCTGAAAATAGAAGATCTACAAGCTCACAACGCATCCCCCCCTGTCTGAAAATAGAAGATCTACAAGCTCACAATGCATCCCCCCTGTCTGAAAATAGCAGATCTACAAGCTCACAATGCATCCCCCCTGTCTGAAAATAGCAGATCTACAAGCTCACAATGCATCCCCCTGTCTGAAAATAGCAGATCTACAAGCTCACAACGCATCCCCCTGTCTGAAAATAGCAGATCTACAAGCTTACAATGCATCCCCCGGTCTGAAAATAGCAGATTTACAAGCTAACAACACATCCCCCCCGTCTAAAAATAGCAGATCTACAAGCTCACAACGCATCCCCCCCGTCTGAAAATAACAGATCTACAAGCTCACAATGCATCCCCCCCGTCTGAAAATAGCAGATCTACAAGCTCACAACGCATCCCCCCCGTCTGAAAATAATATCTACAAACATTGCACTGGAGGGGGGGGGGGGACCCCTGGGGGACCCCAGTCAGCTAAGTACAGTAGTATGTATATACTGTATCTGTAAGCTCTACTATATATTCTATATACATACTGTAGGGTGTAAGTGTTTCAACACGTTTACCAGATCTCACACACCTCTGCTGTAGCACCATTAACATATATCCCTGCATATAGAGGTTGTGTGAAGGTGGTGTTTACTGTATAGAGGAGGGTCTGTTTGTTGTCATTAATACAGTAGAAAGACACAGTACCTGCTCTGTGATCTGTGTACACGCCCATTACCCCCTCACCCCCCCTACCCCCCCTACCCCTCCCTGTGGAGGCATCAGGTCCTGACAGGTTAGTCTGAATGCTGTTGTGTCTGAACATGTAGTCTGAACCATGTGACCAATATAACATCCAGGACTTGTCATTGTGACCAAAGCGTGATAGCTCCTCCTCCTTTCTGTTGATGTCTATATAACTGACTGCTACACCAACACCCACTCCACTCCATTTTACTTCAAAGTAACTACGTTCAGGCAGACTCTCTCTACTCATCACCTGACGCTGAGAGGTAAATCTGTGTGGATGTTCAGGATGATGTTGGTCTCCTGTATCATATGTATAAGTCACCTTCCTGTTCTCCTCTGACAGGATGAGCTTGTTGTTCACTGTGTTTTCATCCAGTGAAAGCTGACAGGAATCTGTGAGAAAAACAAAAGACAAAATATCACAACTAATGAAACACTTTACACCTGGAGTCACTGTGTCGGCCATGTTATTAATGCTGAACATTTAGAAACTTAACCCATTAAGACCAGGAACACATCTGTGTCATTTTAACTTTTATTTATCTGTTCAATAATCAGTGGTGGAAAAAGTACTCAAATGTTTTACTTAAGTAAAAGTATCAATACTGCAATGTAGAAGTACTCTGTTACCAGTAAAAGTCCGTAATTAAAAAAATATTTGAGTAAAAGTACAAAAGTATTGGCATCAAAATGTACTTAAAAGTACCGAAAGTTTAAATTACTCATTATGCAGAATGTCCCATTACCCAGTTTTTAAATGTATAAAATATATAAAAATCTTTTCATCGCGACACATTGTGAGCTTGTAGATCTGCTATTTTTAAATGGCCGAATTGTATATAGGGCTGAAGTGGTTTGTAATAATAATCTAAATCTACAAAGTAACTAATAACTAAAGTTTTCAAATAAAAAAATTGTGGGTTAAAAGTACAATATCTGCCTCTGAGATGTAGTGGAGTAGAAGTAAAAGTACTGAAATTGGAAATACTCAAAATTGTACTTAAGTACAGTACTTGAGTACATGTACTTAGTTACTTTAAACCACTTTCAAACTTTCTTTTTTTGGCTGTTCAAAAATAGCAGATCTACAAGCTCGTAGCGCGGCAGTCGGTGCCGCGCTACGAGCTTGTACTGGAACAAAATATTAATGTTCGCTTTATAAAACTATAATATTCAAAGATTTGCACACATTTTCATGATTTTTCAAAAATAGCAGATCTACAAGCTCATAGAGCGGCACTCAATGAGCTTGTAGATCTCCTATTTTTGAATAGCCAAATCAATCTAAAGTGACAGAGATGCGTTCCCGGTCTTAATGGGTTAAATGGGTCCCCAGCTAAATGTGTTAATATAGAATCACAATAATTTGAACAACTTTTATATTTAGGCTATTCAAAAATAGCAGATCTACAAGCTCATAGCGCGGCACCGATCCGCTATTTTAGAAAAATCGTGAACGTTTAAGCAAATCTTTGAATATATATATATTTAAAGGAAACATTTTTAACTCAAATCTTTGCTTCTGGGGGTCCCTGGAACAACATATTTTAAGATGGGGGTCCGCGGCCAAATACATGTCATTGTGGGGGTCCTTGACATGGAAACAGTTTGAGAACCACTGATATTATAACAACATAAGTTTAGAAAAATTATTAAGAAGACATTTGTAGAATCCCCCAGAAGCAAAGATTTGAGTTACAAATGTTCATTTGAGTTAAATGAATGTTAAATGTTAAAGTCATAGCGCCGCACCGAGTGCCGCGCTATGAGCTTGTAGATCTGCTATTTTTGAATAGCCAAAGTATAAGATAATGCTTCAATTAGATAGATCTAATTAAATTAGATAGCAGATCTACAAGCTCACAATATGTCACATTGTGATGTGTTGTGAGCTTGTAGATCAGTTATTTGCACTTTTCATACTGAGACAAAAAAAATCCTCAGTGTTAACCCATTAAAACCAGGAAAGTGTTTTGTTTGTTTAGATTTTAGTGTTTTGGAAAAGTGGTTCTCATAAATAGCAGATCTGCAAGCTCACAGTGCATCACTTCGTGCCAAATTGCGAGCTTGTACATCTGCTATTTTTGAACATTTTAAAAAAAACTTGAAATTGTATGAAAGATTAAAAAAAAAATTTATGATGTTCTATATTGTCTGAATCAGCTTTGTTTATGTTTGTTTATGTGCTAAAAGAGTGACTTTGAGATCTGTTTCAGCGTACAATGTAAGTCAATGAGAATATTTAGAATTATTAATTTCTAATCAATGGAGATATTATTTCATTCAATCAATGGATTTTTTATTATTAATCGCCCAGAAGCAAAGAATTGAGTTAAAAATGTTCACCTTAAAAAAAATATATATATATTCAAAGATTTATGAAAATGTCATGATTTCTTCAAAAAATAGCAGATCTACAAGCTCATAGCGCGGCACTCAGTGAGCTTGTAGAAAGTATAATATAATGTTTAAATCAGATCTAATTAAATTAGATAGCAGATCTACAAGCTCACAATGTGTCACATTGTGATGCGTTGTGAGCTTGTAGATCTGTTATTTGCACTTTTCATACTGAGACAAAGTATATCGTTGCTGTCACTCAGGCAGAAACCTTGTATTTGAACCTTGCTATTGAAAATAGCTGATCTATAAGCGCTCTATATGAGATTTACATCTGACACACACACACACACACACACACACACACACACACTTTAACATTTGCTTTGGCTGTTCAAAAATAGCAGATCTACAAGCTCATAGCGCTGCACCGATCTGCTACTTTAGAAAATTTGTGAAAATGTAAGCAAATCTTTGAATATATATATAAATATATTTAAAGCAACATTTTTAACTGAAATCTTTGCTTCTGGGGGTCCCTGGAACAACATATTTTAAGATTGGGGTCCGCGGCCAAATCCATATCATTGTGGGGGTCCTTGACATGGAAACAGTTTGAGAACCACTGATATTATAACAACATACGTTTAGAAAAATGATTTAGAAGACATTTGTAGAATCCTCCAGAAGCAAAGATTTGAGTTACAAATGTTCAAAATGCTCAGATCTACAATGCTCATAGCGCGGCACCGAGTGCCTCGCTATGAGCATTGTAGATCTGATGAGCATTGTTGCATTGTAGATCTGTTATTTGCACTTTTCATACTGAGACAAAAAAAATCCTCAGTGTTAACCCATTAAAACCAGGAGGGTGTTTTGTTTGTTTAGATTTTAGTGTTTTGAAACAGTGGTTCTCATAAATAGCAGATCTACAAGCTCACAGCGCGTCACTTCGTGCCACGCTGCGATATTTATGAACATTTTTTAAAACAATTGAAATTGTTTGAAAGATTTTGAAAAAAAAAAAAGATTTCTGGGGTCCCTGACATAAAACATGTTCAGATGGGGGTCCCTGACATAAAACATGTTCAGATGGGGGAAACTACACAACCCAAACCTCTACCACAGTGGTCTGGTCCTTTAAATGAATCACTGTAACTATGAAGGTTGTTTATAGCATTGGTTCTCAAAGTGGGGTCCGGGGACCCCCAGGGGTCCTTGGGGGGGTTCCAGGGGGTCCCCAGCTAAATGTGTTAATATAGCATCACAATCATTTTAACCACTTAAACCTTTTATACTTAGGCTACTCAAAAACAGCAGATCTACAAGCTCATAGCGCGGCACCGATCTGCTACTTTAGAAAATGTTTGCAAATCTTTGTATAAATATAAATGTTTTAACATTTGTAACTCACATGTGTTTCAACGGTGTGCCTCGCAGGTCCGCATGTTGTGTGTGTGTGTGTGTTTGTGTGCACGCATGCACGTGTGCAGTGCTGGCTTGTGTGTGTGTGTGTGTGTGTGTGTGTGTGTGTGTGTGTGTGTGTGTGTGTGTGTGTGTGTGTGTGTGTGTGTGTGTGTGTGTGTGTCTTTAAGTGGCGCATGTGTTGCAACGGTGCGCCTCGCAGGACCGCATGTTGCGCGCGCGCGCGTGTGTGTGTGTGTGTGTGTGTGTGTTGAAGTGGCGCGTGTGTTGTGTCTTTGCCGTGCTCAAACATACGGACGGAGGGACACACAAGGTCAAATGTAGAGCGGCTGGCACCGCTAAAAAATTGCAGATCTACAAGCTCATAGCGCGGCACTCGGTGCCGCGCTATGAGCTTGTAGAAAGTATAAGATAATGCTTAAATTAGATAGATCTTATTACATTAGATAGCAGATCTACAAGCTTACAATGTGTCACATTGTGATGTGTTGTGAGCTTGTAGATCTGTTATTTGCACTTTTCATTCTGAGACAAAGTATATATATATAGGAGTGGCCCAATTCTCTTATATCCAACTTGCTACAAAAATCGCTCATGCAAAACTATATAATCTCCTACATTTCATTTTCCACCTTCACATGTGTCTCCTTCCTCTAATAATCATAAAGTGCTATATATTTCATCTCGCCATTTACTTCCGGATGGTTCGTTACACCAGCCAATCATCATCATCATCTGCGCCACACTGAGAACCTTTTGCCCCGTTGCCACATCCGTCAAACGGGAAAGAAACAAGCGCTGCCGTGGTCTATGCAAACGAGCCCAAATGCGCGCCCAAATAAGACTAAAATCACTTATACAAAAGGCAGACCTGGCAACGCAGGCTACGCCAATCATTTGACAGAGATCCACAAGCTATGGGCCACAGCCGCTATGTGCCATACACCGTATCTTAGCAACAACGAAAGCGCTCACTCTCATTGGTCGTGTCATCCTGAGGCCAGTTTCCAGACAGCAGCATCGCAGAGAGCTTGCTGTCGCCATCACAGCCAGACGCAGCAACAACAGGGCTCCGTGAGAGTTGTGCGCGCTGAGCTGGACACGACAGCACAATCACCCTCATTTCTCTAATAAATCGCCTTGTCATTCATATTGTCAACACTTTGACGTCACTACAGCCTGCTACTAATGTAACCAATGTTTATGTCCACTACTGTGATAGCGTTCGTTGTATTTCAATGATTACTGCCCATGGGTGCTTAACATGAGCCCTTAGCATGCGGCTAATGCTAACACACTTTCAATGTTAGCATGTAGCTAACGTTAACGTGGTTGTCATGGCTGAAGCGGCTGTGCAATCACTTTGTCAACAACGAAAGTTAGTGTGCTGAATGTTAATATTCCTGCTCAGTTAGTCCATTGTAGATGGTGCGCCCACATAAGCCCTAAAAAACACACCTGCCAACCCTCATCGTACACAGCATTAGCTGCTAACGTGGCCTGCTACTTGGATTCTGTTGCTGCTGGTTGTTAATGCAGCCTGCTAATGGTCTCTAAAGCATGTATGTCAATGTTTATGTCCATTACTGTGTTGCCGTTATTTGGGTTAAATGCCTATTAGCCAAGAGCTGCCTAAAATGAGCCGTTAGCGTGTAGCAAAGCTAACGAACGAGTAGCGTTAGCATGCGGCTAATGCTAACGCTGTTGTCGTGCCTCAAACAGCTATGTTACACATCTTACCAACAACCTGTATGAAGTTAGTCTGGTAAATCTCATCAATGCTACCTAATTAGCCCGTTGAAGAGTTTCATTTTTGTGTATTTTGTGGGTTTTTGTGACACAATGTAACGTATTGGCAGTGACGTGTTGCTGCACCATTCAGAGGGCATCATGGGAAATGTAGTTATTTCTGCTAATTTCGGTTCTACAGTGTTAAGCTTGTGTTACATTACTGCTGCTTAAGGCCCCTGCATGCTACCAAATGAGGTGGTCACCCTTGCACCGTTTGTGACCACTGAAACGGTCCTTAGGTGGGCTCCACCTAGGCAATTCTATGTGGGGCCGAGGTGGGTCTTAACTGCGATGCCCATGCGGGCTATAAGTGGGTTCTACCTGGGCCCTAGGTGTACCCCAACCAACCAGAGTGCAGTGGCCATCGCTCCAAATGTTGTGACGTCAGGGCTCTCAATACTGCACATTGGTGGAGGAGGAGGGGCCGCAGGGCGACCGCACACATCGCTGAACCAATGGTAGCCCACGGATGTTTCCTCTGGAGATTTAAAATCCGCCCCTCTATGCCACATATCAGACGCGCTACAGGGTCTACACTGATCGAGCCACGGCCCCACTGGCCCTCATGACGCTACGCCACTTATATGCGCTGCCAAGTGGCCGCGGGCGCTACGTGGGCGCGGGCGCTAGACGCTCGGCCCCGCTGAGCTTCTAGTCTATCCAACTTGTTCACCCAGTCACCACATTGTGGAGGGAGGTCTCTGGAACTGCCACGCGGCAACCATGAAGAAGAAACCTGAATTTATTTCAACCCAGGCCTCCCTCAAGTCTCTGCAATTCCTTGCTCTAACAGAAACCTGGATTACCCCAGATAACACTGCTACCCCTGCTGCCCTCTCTGCTTCATATACCCCCCCCCCCCCCAGGTCGTGGGGGTGCTACAGGTTTACTCCAAATGGAATTTCCGTGTTTTAAATCTCTCTCACCTTTCTCTTTCCACATGTGAATGTCATGCTATTTCAATAACACAACCGGTCCCTCTCACCATCATTGTGCTCTATCGTCCCACAGGGACCCTTAAGTCTATATTTATGTTACAATAGATCACTTTGTGATACAAGCGCCAAATTTGGCATGAACAATGCCTAGGACTGGCGAAAGACATTTTATGTGTATTTTGACCTGGATTGTGATTAGCTACGCGAAAAAAAAACAATATGGCTGCCATTTTCCAAAATGGCTTCAGGCAAAAGGCATTTTATGTGTATTTTGACCTGGATTGTGATTGGATTATCCAATTCTGATTATTTTGGCATCAGAATATAGTTTTGACGCCCCTTCCCCCGTTAGCCACGCAAGAAAAAAAAACATTATGGCTGCCACTATCCAAAATGGCTGCTGGGGAAAGACATTTTATGTGTATTTTGACCTGGATTGTGACTGGATTTTGATTATTTTGGTATCAACATAATTATAAGTTTTTACCCCCCCCCCCCCCACCCAGGCCTGGATCACAAATTGTTCTAATCGTCACATTTGCAGGCACTCAGCTGTGTGCACTGAAGGCCAAAGCGGTAGCAATTGCATCTACCACGACATTCAGTCTTGCACCGGCATTTTGTCAGTTGTTCACATATCTGGGCAATTGCTAGAGTGTTATCCACGCTATTTGCCAAATGTCATCCTCTGCTCGCCATCCCCAGCTGCAGGGCTCTCTCTATGCATTTGACATACAGCTGCCTGGCTTCAGACACGGGCAACTTGATAAGTGGCACGCTTCACATGATGTGCAAGAGATGCCCTTGTAGGTAGATTGGCATCATAGGACCTCGGCTTCCATGCAAACAGGTAAAATCTTGCATCATCAACCACATCACTAGTGCTGTTCTTGTCATGCACTGTTACTGGTGGGTATTGACTGAGCTTCTGGAAGACATGAGACACTTCAGGCCACACTTACCGGGTTTCTGTCTTTTTGCCTTTTCCCACGAAAGGCTGACACAACCTCACATCCAGTGAAAGCGTGAAAGAAAAGGATGCCAATACATTTTTCAGGGCCTAGATTCTTCACTAAATCGTGAACTGGTAACCAACAACAATACAGTACAGTACAGTGCTGTTCAATAACAATACAGTACAGTACTGTGCTGTACAATAGCAATACAGTATAGTACTGTACAGTACAGTACTATGCTGTACAATAACAGAACAGTACAGTAGAGTAAAGTACAGTGCTGTACACTAACAGTACAGTACTGTTTTGTAATGTGTTAGTTTGTCCTGTTTTAAGTGGTTACTTAGTTTTTACTTTACTGTTGTGTTTGTTTTATTTTGTCGTAACGTTTCCTGTCTTGTCTCGTTACCTTGTGATTAGTTTTATTTCTCCACCTGTATCCCGTTAGTCCCTTAGCTCAGTGGTGCGCATTCTGCGCAACCTTTTTACACCAAGTACATTTGGATAATCCAATCACAATACAGGTCAAAAAACACATAAAATGTCTTTCGCAGGCAGCCATTTTGGTCATATATATATATTTTTAACGGGGGAGGGGGTGGGGGAGAGTCAAAACTATATTCTGATGCCAAAATAATTTCAATCCAGGTAAAAAAAAACATGCTAAATGTCTTTTGCTGGCAGCCATTTTGGAAAATGGCAGTCATGTATATATATTTTTGCTTGGCTAACGGGGGGAGGGGGCGGGGGAGAGTCAAAACTATATTCTGATGCCAAAATGATTTCCGTGGGGCGGAGTCAAAACTATATTCTGAAGCCAAAATAATCAAAATTGGATTATCCAATCACAATCCAGGTCAAAAACCACATAGCATGTCTTTCGCCGGCAGCCATTTTGGAAAATGGCAGCCATAACGTTTTTTTTTTTGGGTGGCTAATGGGCTTTTGTGAAAAAGTAGGTCCAGAAGAAACTTTGTGGAAAATTTGGCGCTTGTATCACAAAGTGAACTATCGTGTCACTAACAGCCCCCGGTAATTCAAGTAAAAAAATCCACTCACGTTGGACCAAATTGTATTATTTTGTTTCTCTACTGATTTTGACTGGAAATTAGGTCTACTAGCCAGGATAAAAAATCTACCCTGATCTGCTCACTGCTAATACCCTAAATCCAAGATGGCCGCCATTGTGAGTATTTAATTCCAAAAATTGGCATATCTTCCAAACTAATAGAGCTATGAATGTAAACAAAGTGTCTAATCCTATGTTTTTGAGGTCAGGGAATTGATTAATTTCCAGTCAAAATCAGTTGAAACAAAATAATACAATTTGGTCCAACCTCTGCCCTTTAATTACTGGACTTACTAATACTTAGGAACTTCCTGGAAGAACTAGATTCTCTGATCAGCTCCTTTCCGGTGGATGAAACCCCCTTCATTCTACAGGGTGACTTCAACCTACCTACTGCAGAGAAGTATCTTCCTGTTACGTCCCTCCTGTCTTCATTCTCCCTGTCTCCTTCTCCTCCCACTCATAGAGCTGGTAATGTATTGGACCTTGTGTTCTCCCTCTAACCTCTCTGTTACCCCTACATACCTCTGACCATTACTTCATAACCTTCTCCCTCTCTCTCTCTACTCTCCCACCTAAACCCACTCACCCTCAGACCGTCACCACTCAACATAACCTGAGGTCCCTAAACCCCTCCATTCTCTCGTCCTCTATACTGTCCTCTCTACCCTCCCTGGATTCCTTCCCCTGCCTCTCACCATACACTGAAACCTCATCCTTTCTCTCCACTATCTCATCTGTGTTTAACCGTCACTCTCCTCTCTCTTCCAGAACAGCACGCCCATGTCCGCCGGCTCCGTGGTTATATGCAACCCTCAGAGCTGAGCGAACACCTCTCAGGGCAGAAGACGGAACAACCAGATGACTTCTCCAACTTTCACTACTTTCACTCACTCCTTTCTGCCTTCTCCCTCTCACTATCTACAGCTAAATCCTCTTTCTACCACACCAAGATGTAATCCTGTCCCTCTAACCCAAGGAAGCTCTTTTCCACGTTCTCCTCCCTCTTAAACCCCCTCCCCAAACCCCACCTTCATCCCTTTCAGCTGACGCTTTTGTCACCTACTTTGAGAAGAAGGTTGATGACATCAGCAGCTCCTTTTCCATCTTCCATATAAAGAAGTGTCTGACTCACCCAATGCTAACCCCAACATAGCATGCCTGTCCTCCTTCTCTCCTTTCTCTCCAGATGAGGTTCTAAAACTAGTGACCTCCTCTAGACCTACCACCTGTTGGTGGTAAGTCATTGGTAATTGACCATTGTAACTGGTTTAATCTGTAATTGGTAATTGACCATTGCACCTGATCTGCTCCCCTTCATTACCTCCATCATCAACACATCTGTAACTTCAGGCTGTGTCCCGTCTGCCTTCAAGTCAGCCAGAGTAACGCCGCTCCTCAAAAACAACAACTCAAGAACAACAGACCGGTATCACTCCTTTCCTTTCTTTCCAAAACTCTTGAACGTGTTGTTTCCAACCAGCTTTCTCTCACAAAACAACCTGCTGGATCCCAACCAGTCAGGATTCAAATCGGTGTGAATAGTTTCAATGTACATATTTCTTTTTTTAGATACATATTCTACGGTTAGACTGATGAATGGTTCTTGGTTTACTTATGCATTAGTTTATTAGTAGATTATTATTTCTATGGATTTGATCACCTTGTGTTGTCCTTGCTTACTGTACATCGCTCTGGATTGAGAGCATCTGCTAAATGCCTAATTGTAAATTGTACTTAGGCTTTCTTAAATGTTTATAATAGGCCTCTGTCTGATTATAATTGAGCGTTTTGTTATCTATGTATTAATATTGTTATGTTTGTGTGTTTTGGGGACTACGGATGGAAATGAGCTTTCAGCAAATCTTCGGATCACGATATCTTGGGTTCTGTGGGGTTTTGTTTTATTACGTTTTTTACGTCGTGGCAGTGTTGGTAATCGGGAAAAATGTATGTGTTTTACATCAGTGGCAGTGAATGAGTTAATCTTGTGTACGCAATACATGAAGCATGTTTTAGCGTTCATTAATGAGCATTCTCCAGACCAAAGAAACAAATAAAGTAAAGTAGATATCTGGATATGTGCTGCTTTGATTTCATGAATGAAACGGAATACACACTTACACTTCATCAGACCTGGTTTCAGCCTGTTCTCTCCACAATGGTCCACACTGGGGTTGGAGGAGAGACAAAGCCAGCAGTGAATATTATATTTGATAATAAAAACATTGATTGATAATGATTTCACAGCATTAAACAATACTATACAGCATCACAGTATGATTCCCTCTAAACCTACTAGAACACACTGGTTCTCTCCATACCTGAGAGTCTGCAATGGTAGATCAGACAGATTCCTTATCCCGATGTCTCCTGGGTGATTGTACGTCAAATCCAACACTTTCAGATGAGAGTTGGACCTCAGAGCAGAGACCAGATAAGAACAGCCTTTCTTTGAGATCATGCAGCCTGACAACCTATACACACGCGAGCGCACGCACAAACACACACACACACAGGCGCACACACACACACACACACACAGTTATATGACATTCACGCCACTACATTTTGAGGAACGAACCCAGAGAACCAAACATAAAAATACATCATGAATTAACCACTTCCATATTGGTGAAAATAACAGATATACAAGCTCAACACATCACAATGTGAAGATCAGCTATTATCAGTATTTTTGAGGCGCAAACAAATCACTCAGCTCTATATTTGGGCACAAAAGGGGTTATGCCCATATATGGGCATATACTGAGGACAAGGGGATCTCCATATATGGGAATCCTAGAATTGGGAATCCACTTGAATCCTAGAATTCCTTTTCTGAGGGGAACATTAGCCAAAAATAGCCTCACGTTGTGAGCTTGTAGATCGGCTATTTTTGGCAAGGAGGTTTGGTGTAGAGGGAAAAATCTCTCGATTCAATTCGATCAAGTACAAGTTTTCTAAGTATTGATGGTTTAAGTGTTTAACTGTATGGAAATACACATTAACATGAATCCAACACTGATGTATAGTGCTGTCAAACATGAAGCTATCTATGACATCTATGAAAAAGTTTAATCTGCAACACAATCCTATAATACATTGGAAAGATGAAAAGCCATCATTTCCCCGTGTCATTGTTTCGCACTAAACACAACAACTACATAAGTATGTCACTAACAACACAAGCCACAACGCGCGCAATTAATTTACGGGTGCAGTAGGCTACTTTTCATGGCGCACCACACATTTGCCTTCTCGGAGCATAATTCATTGCGGCCAGCACAAACTCACAACATTACGGTCGACCATGTTGTTCCCTAACGTCACCGCCGACCACCGCCGAGCGACACCGAAATACCGCGAGCCGGACAACATTTCGGGTACACCATTTTGTTCCCTTTAGCGTGAGCACGGAGAATCAACGTTGCCAGGTTGCGCGCGAGAAAATAAGCAATCCACTCTGTGAATTTTCCTCCATTTGCCTCCATTCCTCCTCGCTCAAAGTCACTTACAAGTCGCTTACAATTAATGGACATGGCAACATTGTCCACTCTCTCTCTCTCAATACAAACTCATGCTCACTTGACCATGCTCCCTCCACACAGAGAGAGAGAGAGAGAGAGAGAGAGAGAGAGAGAGACAGAGAGACCGCTGTTGCAATGTACTGAACGTGTACATTATACTAATGCAGAGGTCTTCAACAGGGGGTCCGCGACCCCTAGGGGATCCGCGGAGGTACTGCAGGGGGTACGCGAAATTGTTTGATTAAAAAAAAAAAAGTTAAAACACTGTTATTTTTTTTTCAAAAATGTCAAATGTCTTTAAACATAACATGACATATTTGAATAGCTTAGTATTGAATGCACAATAACATGGTATGTTTATACATATTTTGTAGAGAAAGAAAAGGTCTTTTGCACACCTACTGGGACAACCTGTGGGTAGGAGCAGGCTCCAGGCAACCATTTGTTCATGTTTATACATATAAAACACAATTGTATACATAAATATATGATATATGTGGTGGCCTCCCCCCTACCCTACGAGGTAGGGGGTAGGTAGGGGGTCCCTGCTCCATCACCCCATCAGTTTGGGGGTCCCTGGTCTGAAAAGGTCGAAGACCCCTGTACTAATGTATAATAGGGCTACAATATCTACTTTGTAGATTTTGATTATTATTTCAACACATATACATTATTAACCACTTCAGCCTATATACTTTTCAGCCATTTGAAAATAGCATATCTACAAGCCCACAATGCGTCGCGCCCGTAGGGCGCCCGGACCTCTAGTTTTATACAATATGTAGTGGGGGTCCCTGCTTCATCTCTCTCCCCACGTTTGATATTCAGGACAGTTCTTAAAGTTTACTGTTGATCTGGGAAGCTGCTAGCTTTGCTTATATTCTCATTTATTTATGTAATATTTGACAGAGCATGATAGGAGACTCATCAATTAATTATTGTCCACAAGGCATTTGTAAGGACCCCAAATGTACTCGTTTGATAGTCATTAGAGTTTTTAACATGTTTTGATGATCTGATAAGCTTATTATGTCTAGACCTGTTTACTGGAATTTATTGGAGTCTGCACATTTCATATTCTTAAATAGTCTGTGTTCTTAAAGATGTATAAATGTGAAATTATATAGATCTATATATCTACAAGCTCGTAGGTGCTTGTAGATGTAGGTCATTTTTTAAGAAAACTAATATAAATATAATCTAATGATAAGTGACATATTGTGAGCTTGTAGATCTGCCATTTTTGAATTTTAATAATAGTGGTCTAATGCATATCAAACTGGGGGTCCTTGAAATTAAAAGGTTTGAGAACCACTGTGATAGGGGATACTGTGTGTTCATATTTGAGACAGTTATTTATGCAAATATACCAAAACATTCACTTTATATATTTTTTTAAATAGCCAATCTACAAGGTTGTAGATATAGCTGATGTATAGGGTTTATAGTGGCTTGCTGATTTTTATGCTATATTAACAGATTTTTCTGGAGACCCCCTGGAACCCCCTTAAGGATCCCTGGGGGTCCCCTGACCCCAATCTGAGAATCACTGTGCTATTTTCTACTGTGATTACAGGTCAATCATATCAGTAAACACTGAAGGACAGCTGTGTTGGTTGTCTCCGCCAGGCCGAAAGGCATGGCCGAGACTGAGTTTTGGACCCTGTCCGTCTGTTCGTGTGAACAGCTAATGAACAGCTAATCTCCGGCACCGTTGCCTTGATCACAGCAAAACTGTGCACACACACTCCCTGGATGCTAGAGCAGAACCTCTGCCCCAATTTTCCCCATGGTTTTGTTATAGCGCCACCAAGAGGCAGAATTTTGTAAAACACATTTTGACATTACTCCTACAGATTTTGTCCAAACATCACGCAAATCGGTGCACAGTATCTCTATAGTCATTAAATGAAATGGGTCTTTCAGATTTTTCATATTCCATCTTGATTGGCTAAGATTGGCTTCCAAAGTTTGCAGCACAGGCCAAGGAAGAAATGCCACTTGAAAATGTTCAAATCACCCTCATGGTGGCGCTATAACAGGCCAATTTGTGTTTTTACACCGGCTATTCAGCCCTTTAATATTTTCTGTATTCACATGCAAGTAAGACATGATGGTGTCACAAAGCAAACAACTGGTAGTTAGTACTTCTAGCATCTGCTGGATCCAGGTTGCAACTCCCTGCAGTGCTGTATACCCTGCTGAGTGTTTCACCTTTGTCTTGATGTATGTTTACATGAAATGTTATCACTCAATTCATTGTCACGCTGTCGAATTAACAAATTAACAATTTTACTGATACTGTGTATTGGCTGTGATCAGCTCACCTGAAACCCACTTATTATGTTTTCTTGTAAACACACGTTTACACCTGTAGGCTACTACAACTTCACTGGAGATACTGGTGGTTCCATTTAGCCTTTTTGTTGTATTATAACTAGACGTCTAATAGCCTGGCCCGCACATCGGAGACAGAAACAGTAGAGCGTGTAGACGTTCATTGCAACACTGGTGCCTGTTTCTCGCACATGATTTGGCAACACCAGAGCCCATGATGGTCCGCTTGTTTTTCATTGATGTGGCAACACCCGGAGGCTTGACTTGTGCTAAAGGGTTTCCCCTTCCGGTGTGGTCACTACTGTGGCAAAATATATGATATGTTGTTGTTGTGTTGATACTGAAACAATGAAATGGCTTCAGGGGGGCGGCTTCAGCGGGGGACAGGAAGTGCTGACTTTTCCCAATTGTAATATAGGATATCTGAATGCACTCTTCATTATAATACATCAAGCGGATAGCTCCGTGATTACACCTTTAGCACTGCAACCACACTGTGATACATTGTGCACTGAATGGAGGGTTTACCCCTCCTCCTGCTCAGAGGTGTCAGACTGGACGGAAAATAGTTAAAGTATACATTAGACAATTAAGGTCTAAAATTAAGTCTGATAATGATGTACCGTGCATGGTCCCATCATGTATACTTTACATTAACATTTAACATAACACTTAACATTTTGAATTTAACATTTTGGACAAAATAGCCAATTTTACATCAAGGTGCCCAGATGTCCCTAGTGCCCACCTATCCTGTATCCATCCAATGTAGTTATGGTTTAGTCACAAGCTTTTGTTGGTTCAATATTTATAAAACCCACAGACACACTCTAAAAGCTCATACCGCTTCGCATCCCAACGCTTTGTGAGCTTGTGGATCGGCTATTTTTGCTACTTTAGTGTGACACTGTGGTATGAAGTAGGACATTAATATATGGAAAAAGGAATTCCCATCAGGGTCACCACAGCACATCATCTGGTTCTATTCTGTATACATACAGCTAGACCCAAGAAGATTATTAGAATAATAATGTAAATAGTAAATAATAATGTACCATGCCTCACATCCTTACATGTAATTATCAGTTCATAATTACATTGCCTTTTTAAAACATATTAAGTTATAACTGATATAACAGCTCCTCCCTCCCCCAACATGGAAAGCCTCCAGGCGGGGAGGATGGAGAATTGAGTTTAATACCCCTTTATTACTGCAGTGTGGTGCCTAGTTCTTCAGGTCTTTAGATGTCATTTACAATGAAATAATGTTCTAGGAGTTTAACTGACTCTGGATCTAAACACTGCCTAACATGGAACTGGAGACAGGAAATCTAGCAGCAGTAGTTAAGAGAAACAACACTAACCAAACTAATACAAAAAGTAGTTCAAATGCAATGGCCTGGTGTTGTGGCGCGTTGTGAGCGCCTATTTTAATATTTTTAGTGTAGGCCTACAGCGAAAACAGGAGTGGGCCTAGTATAGTCCTGGGGACTACAGTGAACAAAATATATATGGTTTTAGTGGGTAACCACTTCAACCCTATATACTTAGGTCATTTCCTTTTTCCATCTACACCAAACAAGTGATCTGAAAGCTCACAACCCGTCACACTGCGACGCATTAAGGATAAGGATAACTCCTTTTAACAGGACGTTCATGAAAGTCCTTGCCGGCTTGTTTCCAATGAGGGCCTGTGAGCAATTAGGGGTTAAGAGTCTTGCTCAGGGACAAATTTCATTTCATCGACACATACGCTGGCGTGGCCTGGAATCGTACCTGGGGCAACCAGGGCCTCTGGCTCCCTAGGCGGGCTTACTAACCACTCAGCTATGGCCGCCCCATAATTATGAACATTATGAACTTACAGTATAGATCTGCTATTCTGCTGAATGTTTGCCTAGGTCACATGGGGTCATTGGGGGAGACACCAAGCTAGATGACTCATCTAATACCCAAGACCAATCAGCAGTGGTCAGGGAGGGGCTACATGGGGGAAATGGTAATTGGCATCACAACAAAACTTCAGCCTAGACTTTCCACCAATAGCGTCCAGGAGGGATTACCCTCCCATACGCCCCATCCCCGCGAGCCGGGTGGGGAGGGTGATATTGGTCATTGAACGTCCTCCTACGGGCTGGGGCGGCACCTGTCAGTGGGGAGTGTTGGGCGGAAGGAGTAGGACGAAGGCCCTTATGTCCTCCTGGTGGGGGCTCCTCACAGGCAGGTGAGTCAGTAGGATACAACATCAGTGACAACACAGAAATATGTGTGGGGAGGAATTAATTAGTTTGAAACTATTCACCAACGGCAAATGACATAACTTGACTTATACCAGTAAGATTCACAATTTAATTCTCATGAAGCATTTGCTGTAATGTAACGTTGTCATCACATCGTAGTCTTGGTTCTAAAGCTTGATGCATTTATCTCTATCTATCTATCTATCTATCTATCTATTTGTCTATCTACAGTATCTATCTATCTATCTATCTAGACTGACAGACTGACGGCAATGTTTTTAGAGGACTGAAATTATAGTAGGAAAATAAAACAGTGCTCACATGAATATATGTTGACTGATTAATTATTATAGTTTCTATATGTTCAATTCTGATTAGTTAAGTGTTATAACTACAAGCCAAGATCACTTTAAGATATTGACTGATTTTGGTGACATTATTAAAAAGAATATACTTTTATGTCCCATATAACACAAACTCACCCCACCATTCGGGGGGGGGGGGGGGGGGGGGGCGAGACATAAAAGGTGTTATTCTCTAGTTTAACACATGTACAGTCATTGACGTAGATCTAACCTATGGATGATCCCTTGACTGCAAGAGAACGAATGGACGGATGTGACGTCATCTAAAAAAGATGTGTTATATGTTATGAGATCTACAAAACACATATAGCTCGGATTTCTTTTTTTGGTGAAAACAATCCATATTCAACTGCCGATAACAACAGAATAGACGGTCAAAATGAACATTATGTTTTTGTTCCGGTGGATAGACAAGACCCTTCCCAGAGAGCCTTTGTTTACATCCGTGTGCACATCGTGGCTCTCTGTGGATCAAGTCAAAATAAGGTAAAAAACACTGGCAGTTTTGGATGAATTAATTAATGAATACCTGGCAGTGATTGTGTTAGTTCATGTTCTAATGTTTTGATAACCTGAAAAGACCTCTAAAGTTTAATAAAAGATTTAAGGGATTTGTATTTCCTCTGATATTTGCATTCCACAGTATGTCTCCTCCTAATAAAATATGAATACATTAATCAGGTAAACTCCATGTGTATTTAAGCCATGGTATAAATGTTCTGTTTAAAAGGTTCAGAAATACTGACCTGAGCGTCTTCAGTTTACAGTGTGGACTCCCCAGTCCAATAGAGAGCTTCTCTACTCCGGAATCCAGCAGGTCATTATTGCTTAGATCCAGTTCTGTCACATTAGACGAGCTGGAGATGAGAACTGATGATAACTGCTCACAACATCTCTCTGTGAGGTTACAGCCGCTCAGCCTGAAGAAACAATCGTGATTATAATAAACGTTTGTATTTCCTTGACTATAAAATAAGATGACATAAAATATAACATGTATCAAGTTATCAGTTCACCTACAGAGCTCTGTTTGAGGCTTTGACCAATAGCAGCAGCCCCAGAAGAGCCTCCTCTGAAGCAGAGTATTTCTTCAGGTCAAACACGTCCAGATCCTTTTCTGATGACAGCAAGATGAAGGCCAGAGCTGACCACTGAGCAGGAGAGAGTTTGGCTGTGGAGAGACTTCCTGATTTCAAGTACTGTTGAATCTCCTTCTCTAGAGAATGGTCATTCAGCTCATTCAGACAGTGGAACAGATTGATGCTTCTCTCTGGAGATGGATTCTCCTGGATCATCTTCTTGATGTACTCAATTGTCTTCTTATTGGTCTGCGACATGTTTTGTGTCTTCATAGGAAGCAGTCTACGTAAGAGCTTCTGGTTGGTCTCCAATGAGAGGCCCAGCAGAAAACGGAGGAACAAGTCCAGGTGTCCATTTGAACTCTGTAAGGCGTTGTCTACAGCACTCTGGTAGAAGCGAGTTTCCTTCTTTGTAGCGATCTTAGACCATTTGAAGGAATGTGGCAGTAGGTTGACACCAGTGTTGATGAAAGAGTGAAATACATAAAGAGCAGCTAGAAACTCCTGAACACTCAGATGGACAAAGCAGAAAACCTTGTCCGTGTGCATCCCATGCACCTCTTTAAAGAACTGTGTGAACACTCCTGAGTAAACTGCTGCATCATCAATATCAATGTCACACTCTGTCAGGTCTTCTTCATAGAAGATCAGGTTGCCTTTCTCCAGCTGGTCAAAGGCCAGTTTTCCCAGTGACAGAATGACCTGACTTGGATTCAAGTCAGAATATGCCTGAGCTTTGTTGTGATACTTAGCCTTCATCTGTTTGAGATGAACCAGCATGAAGTGGATGAACATCGCAGCCAGGGTCTTTGGAAGTGCTACTGACTCATTTTCTCTCAACATGTTCTCCAGAACTAAAGCAATGATCCAACAGAAGACTGGGATGTGACACATGATGTGGAGGCTTCGTGATGTTTGGATGTGTGAGATGATTGTTTTGGCCTGCTTCTCGTCATCACGGAATCTGTTGATGAAGAACTTCTCCTTCTGGGGGTCAGTGAATCCTCTCACCTCTGTCACCCTGTCAACAAGTTCAAAAGGGATCTGATTGGCTGCTGCAGGTCGTGTGGTTATCCAGATGCGAGCAGAGGGAAGCAGCTTGCCCTTGATGAGGTTTGTGACCAGCAGAGCCACCGTGGTTGGCGTTGTGACAGTTATGAGCTCATTGTTGTCAAACTGTAAAGGAGTCCTACACTCATCCAATCCATCAAAGATGAACACAGTGTTGGGATTGTTGAAGTTGCAGATTGGTACGCCCTCGGTTTCAACAAAATATCCATGAATAAATTGCTCCAAGCTGTAATTCTCCTTCATAGAATTTAGCTCACGGAACGTGAATGGAAACATGAAGTGAGTACTTCGGTTTGCTTGGTCTTCTGCCCAGTCCAAAGCACACTTCTGAACGAGGACTGATTTCCCAATGCCAGCCACTCCCTTTGTCATCACTGTTCTGATTGGTTCATTTTCTGTAGGTAAAGGTTTAAAGATGTCTTCATATTTGATTGGTGTTTCTTGTGTGGTTGATTTCCTGGACACTGCTTCAATCTGTCTGACCTCATGTTCAATATTGCCCTGTCCACTCCCTCCCGTTGTGATGTAGATCTCTGTGAAGATCTCTTTCAGAGGTGTTGAGCTTTCTTTGTCCTCGTTTAGTTTCCACCCGAAGAAACGCTGAAACTTTTTTTTCAGATTCATCTTGAGTTGTTGTTGAGGAGGAAGAGTTTCTAAATGGTCAAAGAACAGAGGACATATGTAATGTTATGGTAAATTCCTTACATAAGAGGACTTGGTAATTCTTAATTTAAAAGGGGATCATGTGTCCGCTACTGTAGCTGCTGAATTTTGGAACAGGTTTCTATTTGATTAATAATGACCATATTAAAACTAATGTCACTGTCCAGGGCTGTCCAGGGCTGTTCAATATGTATTGTATTATTACTTTTAAGTAATAATATCCAAATTAAACAAAGTAAAATGGTATGAATTATGGAATAACATGTCTGTCTAATACTGATTGTTCCGGGGACCCACTCCCCAGAGTTTCTTTTATCTCCAACAGCAGTTGGAGACTGTCACTACGGACCCCCAGCTGCAGATCAAGAGTGTGACTGCGGACCGGGCCACTCCATGGAGCACGACCGTGGATTTCTACTACATTACACTATACCACTACACTGTATATTATCTTAACATTCTTATACCATTATATACTGTATACACATTATTGTTGTACTATATTATATTATCATATACTATCTTACACTATTATATTTGCTATTTTATTTATATTTTATGTTATTACTACCACGTGTATCTCTCTCTCTCTGTCTCTCCCTCTCTCTCTCTTCTTTCCCCCCCGACACAGTCGAGGCAGAAGGCCCCCACCCTAGAGCCTAGGGTCTGCCTGACGTTTCTTCCAGTTAAGGGGGAGTTTTTCGTTGCCAGGGTGGGACTGTCGGGTCTCTGCTCTACATGTCAAGTGCCTTGAGACAACTTGTTGTGATTTGACACTTTAATAAAATTGAATTGAATTGAAGGACAGAGTGGCCAGAGGCTGGCAAGAGCAGGAAAGTCCAGGAAAAGGCCTCCTCAGCGAAGAAAGAACTGGAGCGAGAAGATGAGGTGGTGAGGTGTAGGCGGTCTTTGAGAGGTGGGACACCTGATCTGGTTGGTTCTAGTGAAAGTGAGACTGCCCCCTTTATGAAAAGCTGTACAGAAAGAGAGAGGTGAGTGTGAAAAAAAAACGCAATGTACTGCAAAGACAAAAAGGAATAGAAATGCACTAACTCCCTCTCAGGTGCCCTACACAGAAACGGGGGCCTCCAAGCAGGTGTGTGTCGCCCCAGAAACCGAAGGAAGGAAGCGCGGGACCCAATTCAGAAGAAGAGGAGTTGGAGAACCCGTTTCCAGAAGAACTGTGTTCTGATGAAGTCGAACAGGGGCCCCAGTTGTTGCAGTTGAGAGGACAGTTTGGCGTTGCCCAACTAGAGGACCCAAATCTGATGCAGGCCCGGAGCAATGTGCAGGAGATAGAGGGGAAATTGGCCCCAGGGGTGAGTAAACTGATACCCCCATGTTCTGATAAAAGATCAGCTCCTCTACTATTTTCAGATGCTGAATGGTTAGAAGAGATGTTTATTGGTCGTGCCCAAGCCTTATGTGTCCACAGTTTTACACCTGGCCCACAGCCATGTCCTTGGAGCACACCTGAGAAGACAAAAGATTGTTTAACGGTCCGGTTCTATTGGCCAGGAGTGGTAAGAGCCGCAACAGACTACTGTCGAACCTGCCCAGAATGTCAAATGAAGGCACCAAAGCCCCACTTCAAAAATCCTCTGATACCGTTGCCAATTATTGAGGTGCCTTTTGACAGAATTGCCATGGACCTAGTCGGATCACTAGTGAAATCTGCATATACCAATATATACTATATAATATGTACTTGACTATGCCACCAGGTACCCAGAGGCCACAAAGGGCATTGCACAGGAGCTGTTCCATCTATTCAGCCAGGTCGGGATACCCAGGGCGATTCTGACTGACCAGGGGACCCCGTTTATGTCCAGGATCATGAAAGATCTGTGCCGGCTCCTCAAGGTCAAACAGGTCAGAACTTCAGTGTACCATCCACAAACAGATGGACTTTGTAAATGTGTCCTTGGGTTCTGGCAATCTCCAAAGTATCATCAAATGAATGGGCAACCCCAACTTAGTTGTAAAGAACGCCTTGAATGTTTAGAACTTAGTATTTAGTTCCACAATTATATGTGTTTGACATTTAAAACCAGTGGACTGGCGGCCATCTTGGATTTGACCTCTCAGATGTCAAATCTGACTGAAAATGTATTTTATGGTATTTACTAACTATGCTGAAAGTTTCACGCTTCTTACAAAAAGTGCACGATTTTATTGCTAATCCGCTCTACTAATGAGGGCTGGTTGTCTGTATCCCGTGTGTATTAATGTTTTTGAGCACACGTCTAAACTTAATTCCCGGCCGTCGGCAACCACTTAGTGCTAAAGTATAGGACTTAGTCAATACAAGTTGTATCTTGTGTTATTTTGTAGTGACAGGTTTTAGAATCAGTGAAATTTGTTTTTGTTTACTGCTTTGTTCCTTTTGTTTTGTAGTGATATCCTAGACCTAGTGCTTCTTCTGTTCCTCTGTTGCCGCTACCTGTCTTTTCTCACCTGTCCATTTTAAAATGTTCACCTGTGTCTTGTTTAGCCCCAGCCAATCATATGTTAATTGTCCTTAGTGCTGTTAGTCCCTGTCTATTTAAACTCCCCTGTGTTTGCTGTTCACTGTCAGTATTTGTTGTGGAGTTCTAGTGGTTTCCCACTGTAGTTTTATTAGTTCATTTATTGAGCTCGTTGTGTTCTCTGTCATATTAAAACTCTTGCATTTGGACAGCTGTGCCTCTGGCTCTTTGTTCTGCCATTGTTCTACCTTCTCCTGACTCACACCCTGACACCAGCTTGTTAAACAGTCGGTCATGGCGCATGTGCACAATGTTGAGTATAGACAGAAAACCTCCTCAGAATGTGTGTCTAAAATGTGTTAATACCTGCGTGACGCAATGGTCTGCCAGGCCCATATTGAGATTAATTAACATTGAAAAGAAAGTTTGCAGAAGGCTCCCTTCCTTGACTTTTCCTAAATGTCTTTGAAATTCTAAAATGTTTTTTTTTTATCTGGAAACTAAATCTAGCCACTTTAAACCAATCTATCACAACTGACCATTGGCTTCACAATGCTGATCAGCAGGTGGTTCTTACCATCATTGTTAGCTGGGTCTTCTGATAAGAGTTCAGCTCCTGCATAAGGAGAAGAGGATAATGAAGTGAGCTCTGTGAGAAGACATGATGTTCATGTAATGAGACTCTTGTCATTGTACAGTATCATGTTTATATATGTTGACATAATGGATGACACATCAGTTTCTCTCTATTGATACCAGGTGTTTCTAGTAATGAACCTGATTGTAGCCTGGTAAATAACTGTGTGGCTCTGCAAGAGGCTAGCCATCTGTAGGAGTGTGTCTGTCTGTGTCTGTGTGTGTGTGTGTGTGTGTGTGTGTGTGTGTGTGTGTGTGTGTGTTGTGTGTGTGTGTGTGTGTGTGTGTGTGTGTGTGTGTGTGTGTGTGTGTGAATCATCCTGAGATCCACATAATTTGACCTTTGTTGCATAATGTTGACATTATAATAGAATATGTATGTTTGTCCTCTGGTGATTGGGCTGCACTCACTCTATGGCACTGCTGCTATAAACTAATGTAATACTACATCTGGTCTTACCAAGGCTCTTCAACAGGTCGGGTTGGTGTTGTTTGAGGGCATCATAAAATGCTGCTCTGACGACTGTTGCACCTGGATCTATCACCTCTGTATACAGCATCCTCATTTGCTTGATAGGTGTCTTCTCAGCTTCAATACTTTGATAGATCTCATGATGAACCATGGTGGTTCCTAGACTGTCTATTATAGCCATGACTGTGGAGGCGCGTTGAATCAACTTTGCCCTGATCTGCACCACAAATTGTGCTGCTTGCAAGAGGAAAAAAGAGAATGGTTGAGATAAATACGTCACAGAAAATAATGTCATTATATGAATGATAAATAAAGCTCTCATCTGTACATCCCCACATAAATAGTAATGTAACAACTGGTACATCTATAGTTTTACAATATGATATTGAGGATGTACACCTAGGCAAACAAAATGTAGCACCAGCTAACGACTTACTTATTAACTTAAGCATTGAACTGTAACAAGAACAGGAAAACACTCACCTTTTTCTGTATCACTTTTTTCTGAAGTTGAGCCATCATCAGCATCCTGTTGTACCAATTCATGTTATTTTAATCATATAATGACTGAGTGAGCGCTATTAGACAACATAATGTATTGTATCGATGAATTGAATACACAGGACCCAATGGAAACAAGCCATAGTGCTTTCTTGGGTCAAATCATTTTAGCATTCCTTTGTATAGAACTGTACTTTGAGCCTTGTTTAAAGTGTAGGCACCAGTACCTTGCCAAAGTGACGTCACATATCTCTCAAATACCCCCCAACTACTGTATATCATATTAAGCTTGTGCTCATAATTATTCAATGGTGGAAGAACTACTCACATGTGTTACTTCAGTAAAATTATCAATGCCACAATGTAGAATTACTACAAGTAATAGTCCAGAATTCTAAGTTTAGTGGGGTAAAAGTATTGGCAACATATCCTTAAGTACTAAAAGTAAATATGAAGAATGTCCCCTTTCACAAGTTTGTATGACAATATTTTGAAAATAGCAGATCTACAAGCTCACAATGTGTACAAATATACAAAGTACGTAACTAGTAACTAAAGTTTTAAAACAATTGTAGTAAAGGTGTAAAAGTATAATATTTGCTCATTCTTTAGTTTTTCAGTAGGACTTTTAGGGCTCTGTTATTGACATGAACGACTAAGCCCTTTGACAAAATAAATACATTTAATAACCATTTAAATTAATTAAAGCATAATGTAGTAACTAGAAAAAGTGCTCGTCGGAGCACAGGTCTCCGCCAGGTCAGGTAGGTTATTGTGGGCCAGCAATGTTCGGAATTCACCAATCACGATGGAATGTGACAAATCGGACAGAACCGTCTTGATCACTTGACTCTAGAGATAATGTGTATCGATTTGCATGATGTTTTGGACACGATTTGTAGTATATAAAGAAATATAAAATGCATTTTTTTGTTGCAAAAATTGGCCTCCTGGTGGCGCTATAATAGGGAAATGTTGAAAGTTCCACCACAATCGGACGCTGTGTTCATGATTTGCGGCATTTTGTTGAAAACGGGCCACTCCTGTCAATCTTAGCCAATGAGGATGGAATATTAAAAATATGAAAAAAACTTTTCGTTTAATGACTGTAGATATAGTGGCCCTAATTTAGCAACGGAGCGTAAAAAACAACGTCCAAGTGACATTTATCAAGCAATCTTATACAGCCAATCCTAGTGTACATTTTGTCGGAGCGTTGATAAATCTGACGGCTGAAACCAAGTGTCATTTAAATAACACGCTCTTAAATATTCTCAAAACGCCCCGATTTTACGACATGAAGAACCAGAATACGACCAAACAAAGCATAGAAAGCCAATAAGAAAGGGTTTCCCCCGCCCGCCTCGCTGCCTATCAAGTCACACACACACACGCACACGCACCTAACTACTTGCAAGCCGAACTGTCTTTCATGTATTCCGTAACGGTACAATCTTTGTCACATTGGCTAGTAGCCTACATGAATGACAGATTATGATACCAATCACATCATACGTTTGTATATTAATTTATTTAACCCATACCGAGCAGTGTGCGTTCAAGTTACACTAAAATAAAGCAATCATTTAAGCTATTCCCCTTCCCCGTGAGACTCGGACGGGCTGCAGTGTGAGTCCTGTGGAGCGTCGTGTTTATATCCTAAACCCAGCTAGGTTGTACATAACTCCATAGGACACGCTATATGCATAGATATAGGTATTGTGGGGTATCGATCAAAGCCAAGAGTCAGACAGTGGTGGTACAAGCCCATATATGGGTCTTTATTCAAATAATGGCACAGAGTTACTGCATAATGTTCAAATCATAACAGGTGAGTATCTAATAACCGTGAATAATTGTTAACAGAGGTTCTTCCCAGGTTTGGGGCTCAATCCAGGCATCAATTATTCAGGCATTGTATGATACCGTTTCAAAGGGGGGGGGGGGGGCAGCGAGGCGCCGGCTCACTCCTTTGCATTGTTTATACAGTTAGGTTATTTCTTTGGGGAACCCCTTTCCCCAGGTCGGAGGCCCAGTCCTGTCATCACATAGGCTGTCTTTTTACATGTTCCAAACATTTGCCTATAGCATAAAAATACACAAGTTTTAGCGGTCATTTCACTTAACACCACAGGGTTTTGGAAGGGAAATAGTGGAGTGTTTTCGCTTACCGCCTGAGCGCCCGTCTGTTCACCATGGAGAGTCAGTGCTACTGAGAGAGAGCAGAGAGTGTTTGTAGGCAACGCCCGGCCGGTCACGCAGGTGCGCTGAGTTGGGGCTGATCGAGGAGGTAGATTGGAAGGTACCGCCCCTCGATGACGCGGCCTAGGTGGCAGTGCTGTCTCTTGGTCCTCTCTCTGCCTCTCATCCACTGTCTCCCCATGGTGTGGCACTTACCTGACAGGCGGTCTCCTAGCGAGACTCCACAGTATATATAGGTGTAGAGACCTCAATGTCCATGAAAAGATAACAGTGAGGCAGCCGCGCCGGTCCAAACTCCCAAAAATGCTCTTGCATAAGTGCTCGTATTTTTTGAAAATAGCAGATCTACAAGCTCACAACGCCTCACGATGCGAAGCGTTGTGAGCTTGTAGATCAGCTATTTTCAAATAGCCAATGCAGCCAGATCTGCAATCTTATCTGAATGACAGCAGTTTGTTTAAATCAGTTTATAAAATGTTATATTTTCACAGGGATTATTTATTAGTTAGATTATACATTTTGGAGTGGATACATTATGTTCAGATGCCTGTCAGACGGTCAGACAATGCTGCTCTGCAGGTCTAGGATGGAACAAACTGGTTCAGCCAAAGTCAACAACTGCCTCCGACATGACGTGAGATCTGAACGGGCCGTACTCTGAAGTTAATGTCAGGATATATTGATAATAAATGAAAAAGTTGCGGTGATCTCGCCGTACGCCCATTATTTGGTCATGAAAATGGACACTAAAATTAAAATGTTTCAAAACTTTGAGTTTTGATTACAACCAATGTAGCCTATTAATTGTTTTGAAGTAATGAACGATTAAATGAACATTACATATGAATGATATTGGTATGGTGAAATACAATTATATTACTTTTATTGCCTTGATTAGGTTGAAATGGATATATAGTGAATTAATATATCATGAACACTGGAGGGCCCGGGCCGTCAGATAATAAATCGGTAAAATCAGGCAAAAATATGAATTAAACAACATAACCCTAACCCTACCCTAACCCTAAAACCGAAATAAAGTGACAAAAAGCCCCCCAAAAAGTGACCGAATCCGCCCTAAACCGCGCGCACAGGATGCGCAGGGGGGGCCTGATCACTGTGCTGTGCCTCCCGGCACAGCACAGTCCCGGCTTTGAGTTGTTCCGCCACTGATTGACTGCCGTTGATTCGGTTAAGTAGAATAACAGTTATATCAGTTACAAAGTAAAACAAACACATCTGATCAAGTGAAACGAGAATCAGCTGGGACGCAAACGGAAAACACAGACAGGTGCGCTCCGAGATTAGTCCTCAGAGCGGAAGTAGGGGGCGTGGTCAGGAATAGCCTCTATACTCTTAGTTGCTTGCTTGAGAAGAGAATGCACTTCAGACTTCTGCTAAATGACTGTAATGTACTGTTATAGAGTTAATTTATTATAGCGTGAAGTGAGGCACGTTTTATATCACACATCAGTCGATGTGCTGAAATAATTTCAGCTCTCTGTGACCTACGGTGACATTGTAATTATTTTATAATTGTCTCCGCCAGGCCGAAAGGCATGACCGAGAGACTATGTTTTGAACCCTGTCCGTCCGTCCGTCCGTCCGTCCGTCCGTCCGTGTGTCCGTCTGTCTGCGAGCAGCTAATCTCCAGCACTGTTGGCCCTGTCGCTGCGAAACTGTGCACACACACTCCCTGGATGCCAATGCCGAATTTTTCAGATTGGCCTGTTATAGCGCCACCAGGAGGCCGATTTTTACAAAACACATTTTTGGATATTACTCCTACAGATTTTGTACAATCGGCACACAGTGGCCCTCATTTATCAACGCGGTGCAGCCCAAATAATGGGCGTACGGCGAGATCACCGCACCTTTCGGCATTTATCAATATATCCTGACGTGGGCTTCATCCTACCGTAGGCTGAGATCTCACGTCTGGTCGAGACCAGTTGTTGACGTTTGCTGCACCCGTTTATTCCATTCTAGACCTGCGGAGCAGAATTGTCTGACTGTCTGACAGGCATCTGGACACATAATCCACTCCTAAATGTATATCTACACTAATAAATAATCCCTGTGAAAATATAACATTTTATAAAGTAATTTAAACAAACTGCTTTAACAGTGATCAGTTGCATTGGCTATTTTAAAATTGCAAGCTCAAAAACGGGTCGCATCGCGATGCGTTGTGAGCTTGTAGATCTGCTATTTTCAAAATATACAGCGCTTCTGCGAGCGCATTTTCGGGACTCCCGACGATCTTTTCATGGACAGTGAGGTGTACAAACTTACAGTAGCTTGTCCTATGTTAGGGAGTTATGTCATAGAGAGTTTTGAAGACTACAACCTGGCTGGGTTAAGGATATAAACCCGACGCTCCAATCTCTTATTAACGTGGTGGTAGGACTACGGGAATCACTGCCGCCCGTCCGAGTCTCACGGGGAATATCCTACATGACTGCTTGTGCACTGCTCGGTATGGGTTAAATAAATTAATATACAAACGTATTCCATTCATGGCTATGTGATTGGTATCATAATATGTCATTCATGTAGGCTACAAGCCTACGTGACAAAGATTGTACCGCTACGGTACGGATTACATGAAAAACACAGTTGGGCGTGTGTGTGTGTGTGTGTGTGTGTGTGTGTGTGTGTGTGTGAGTGAGAGAGAGAGAGAGAGAGAGAGAGAGAGAGATGCGTGTGCGTGTGCGTGTGCGTGTGTGTGTGTGTGTGACTTGACAGGCAGCGAGGCGAGGCGAGCCGGCCAAACTCTTTCTTTTCGGTTCTTCATGTCGTAAAATCGGGGTGTTTCCAGAATATTTAAGGGCGTGTTATTTAAATGACGCTCGTTTTCAGACGTGAGATTTATCAAAGCTCCGACCTGATGTACACCAGGATTGGCTGTGTAGGATTTATTGATAAATGTGACTTCGACGTTGGTGTACGGCCGAATATATGGAAAAATATAAGCCGGTTTATACGCTCCGTTGATAAATGAGGGCCAGTATCTCTATAGTCACGCGATCAAGACGGATCAGTCCGAGTTTTCATATTCCATTCTGATTGGCTAACATTGGCTTCCAAAGTTTGCAGGATAGGTCCGTTTTGTACAAAATGCTAAAAGGAGCACTTTTTCTAGTTATTATTATTATTTTGTATTTACTACACCATTTATGGAAACTTGTTTACACTTTGAAACCACTTCACTCAAATCCACACAGCTATAAATACAAGATTATGTTAACGCTGAGAATAAAGAATGAACAATGTAAAGCATGTAGCCTACCTGGGTCTGTGGAGCTGAAGATGAAGGTGAAGGTGAAGCTGAAGGTGGAGCTGGGTGTGAAGGTGAAGGTGAAGGTGGAGCTGAAGGTGAGAGTGTCTGGTCGGCCATTGTGTGTTTTATTAATGAGGTGGACTGGAGGAACAGCAGGTAAACAACCTGTATGATAAAATCATATTAATAAACAACCTGTATGATAAAATAATCTCTGTTACTTTAACTCTGAGTGGAATAATACACCTATTATTCTATTTAATGTTACACACTCTCAGAGAGAGAGTAAAATAAATGACATAAATACAGTTTTATGTGACAAATCATTGCATGTTTTTAAAAGTTTTAATAAAACTGAATGTCTTTCATACTTTGAACAAGGAATAGGGTTGACACATTGATATGAATTGTGGTCATAAAACCTTACATATGAATGTGTGACTGAACAGCATTTCTTTGTAACTAAAGACACTTTGACTGTTCCTGAAATAAATCACATTATTATTCAATGTCTCTGGAAATGAACATTCTGAATTTAAGCTGCTTTTAAACATAACATCGTCTCTGTCAGGTGGAAACATCATATGTGTCCAAAACTGTTTATTTTTAATTATTATTATAAAAACCTTTTAAATGGTGAAAATAGCCGATCTACAAGCTCACAGTGTGTTTCTTCCTGGTGCGTTGTGAGCTTGTAGATCTGCTATTTTCACTACTTTAGGCTATTTGAAAATAGCAGATCTACAAGCTCACAACGCGTTGCACAGCGACGTGCTGTGAGCTTGTAGATCTGTTCTAGGTTTCTGACTGTTTCTGACTATACTGTATGTTTCAATGTGCTTATATTTCCTGTTCAGTGCTCACATCCGGTCTAAAGCCCGCCTACTGTATCCGCTCATTTCCTCTCACACATAGGGTGCATCCACACATAAGATGCAAGTTGGCGCTAGTTGTCACAAGCCCATGCAGCACTTCCGGACATTTCCGGCTTTTACTTTAATATCTTCCAGGGCTTTGAGCAGCTGGTGGGCAGTGACGTTTTTCTGGATGTGTAGTTCTTATGACTAGTGGATGTGTAGTTCGTATGACTAGTGGATGTGTAGTTCTTTGACTAGTGGATGTGTAGTTCTTTGACTAGTGGATGTGTAGTTCTTATGACTAGTGGATGTGTAGTTCTTATGACTAGTGGATGTGTAGTTCTTTGACTATGGATGTGTAGTTCTTTGACTAGTGGATGTGTAGTTCTTATGACTAGTGGATGTGTAGTTCTTATGACTAGTGGATGTGTAGTTCTTATGACTAGTGGATGTGTAGTTCTTTGAATAGTGGATGTGTAGTTCTTATGACTAGTGGATGTGTAGTTCTTATGACTAGTGGATGTGTAGTTTTTATGACTAGTGGATGTGTAGTTCTTATGACTAGTGGATGTGTAGTTCTTATGACTAGTGGATGTGTAGTTCTTATGACTAGTGGATGTGTAGTTATTATGACTAGTGGATGTGTAGTTCTTATGACTAGTGGATGTGTAGTTCTTATGACTAGTGGATGTGTAGTTCTTATGACTAGTGGATGTGTAGTTCTTATGACTAGTGGATGTGTAGTTCTTATGACTAGTGGATGTGTAGTTCTTTGACTAGTGCTATTTCTAAGTGAGGACAGAGGAATAACACTACTAACTCAACATGAAAACATTATACATGTGCAATATTAAATATTAATATTATCCATATTATCCAGCAATATGAAAACATTAGTGCACCTTGACAAAATGAAAACATCATTACATTATTATGAATAGAATTAATCACATGAACCCCAGGATGGGGAGAACATAAGCCAAAAATAGCCGATCTACAAGCTTACAACGTGTCACGCTGCGATGCGTTGTGAGCTTGTAGATCTGCTATTTTTGGCAAAGAGATTTGGTGTTGACAGAAAAAAAGCGTCCAAGAAATGTAGGTCAGTTTTTACTGAGAATAGAGGGTTTAAGTTAGGCTACATTACATCAATAATTATGAATGACAGATTCATATGAATTCAAATGTTTCGCCGCTAGATGGCGACATAAGACCATATAATGAAGCATTGTATGTTAAGCAGAGAGACTCCTTCATAATAAGTCATGGAAGTTATTAATAATAACTTACAGCAAATGTATATTTTAATGTTAACTTATTAACATTAAAACATACGTTTGCTGTTATAAAATGTGCACTGTGTCAATATTCTACAGTTGTATAATTATCATTGTACTCACTATCAGTGGTGGAAAAAGTACTCACATTTTGTACTTAAGTAAAAGTATCAATACTGTTATTCTTTATTGTGCTCACATAAGCTATTCAGATGGGATAAACTAAACAGTGCAAAGTATTCAGGCCATTCACCACAAATAAATAAGGATGTTTACATTTATTGAAATACGAGTGCATGTGTTATGCAGTGGTGGAAAAAGTATTGTTGTTGTTTACTTAAGTAAAAGTATCAATACTACAATGTAGAAATACTCTGTTAAAGTAAAAGTCCGGAATTCTAAATTTACTTGAGTAAAAGTACAAATGTGTTGGTAGCCAAAAATAGCCGATCTACAAGCTCACAACGCGTCACAGCACGAAGCG
>NW_027660610.1:630000-662500 GCF_963280865.1 Gymnoscopelus braueri | reverse complement strand
ACTGCGCGCCTCCGTCATGGTTTAGTCACAATGGGGGAGATGCGAGGCGGCTATGCACGGAATTTCTGGTTTTTCCGTGTCTATTCACGGAATTTCAAAAACTTCAAAAACGTTCAAAGAGAATGTTTCCTCTGGAGATCGGGTTGGACAGACAGTAGACTGTTATGATGTAAAGGAGGTTCAGACATCACTACTTATTTATAATGATAGATAAAGATAATTTTAATCATGACAGTAGACTGTTATGATGTTACTGAGGTTCAGACATCACTACTTATTTATAATGATAAATAAAGATCATGTTTATCATGACAGTAGACAGTTATGATGTTACTGAGGTTCCAATCTGGGAACCCATCGCCAACTGAAAATGAAAAACAGCGCCCTCTGCTGTTTGTTCTATGTCTGTTGGCTCTGGGCGGAAGAAAACGTAACGTCAGAGGGCAAGGAAACCGGTGTTTGTGTATGCCTTCAGCGCATCACTTCCGGTTGGTGCGACTATGTTTTCATTCCCACTAACAATATTTCTACACGGAACACTAACACCACTTCTCCCAGAGAACATGGATCGTTTTGGTTATAAGCCCACTTGTTTCTATGATGAAAGAGTCAGTTAAAATGTGTATTTCTTTCCGTGGTTTTGTCTGCTCCGCGGACGCTATTGTTAAATTAGTTTCGGTTTGTTTCGAGGGGGGAAGGATCGACGGACACGTGAATCCCGCCCACTACATTTTATTGGTTAAAGCGCGGCCTGCTTCCTGATCTGAAGGCACGCCCATGCGCACACGTTATGACGAACCTCCCCGACAGATTCCAACGCAGTGCAGAATCTGTTCTTGAGAGATTACTGAGGTTCAGACATCACTACTTATTTATAATGATAAATAAAGATCATGTTTATCATGACAGTAGACCAGGGCCGTGCACAGAGCACTGAAGGGGCAGGTGCTCAAAGTCCACTAAAGGGCACATATGCACACGCCGATTTTTGGGAAGGTCTTTTTGTGGGCGTCCCTCGTGCCATTTCACAGAAATGTAGTATGTTGGATGTCTTATGCTAATGGGGCAAGATGTTCCACAATAACTTACTGCCATTATCCTCTCCTCTGCCTCCTGCATTAGATACAGGATAGGTGGGCACTAGAGATATCTGGGCACCTCCATGTAAAATTGGCTATTTTTCCAAAATGTAAAAAATATATATATTTGAAAAATGGTCTTAAGTAATGTAAAGTATACATGATGTGAACATGCACGGTACATCATTATCAGACTTAATGTTATCCTTCAACTGCTTGTTTATGCCCCAAAATGACTGGATATACAGGTTTTGTAGCAATTTGTAGCAATTGTAGAATTATTAGACCTTAATTGCTGAATGTTTAAGCCTGTAATCATGTAAACTTTACTTTAAAACATTTTACAAATATTTTGTTGTTTTGATATTGGACCAAATAGCCAATTTTATATGGAGGTGCCCAGATGTCCCTAGTGCCCAGCTATCCTGTTATCCCTGCATCATACTGTACCACAAACAGCCTAACACGTTAACTTTAAGATGAGGGCAAAGTAACTAATTTCATTTGACAGCTTCAGTCCATGTGGGACTTTCATCAGTGCAAATGGCAGTAAAATAAGCAAAACATTCTCATTACCATGTAAAAACATATATAATTATATAATTGATCAAATAAAACAGATAAGGCAGGTGAAGATCAAAAAGTACTAAAATATGTAATGAAAACATTTGAGGTGAGAAACAGCTAATGCAGTAACATGCATGCTTCAGCAGTAACAGACCAGAGAAATAATTCTGCAGCTACAGCCAGGAGCCAGTTTACTTGATCACATAGATTGGAAATAGCGGAAAAACAATTAACCTGACTCTGTACAAACTAAGCTAAAGAAAACTCATGAAATGAACACATCTCAGATACGTTTTGTAGCTAATCTGCACAAAACGTGAAGTGTAAAACTTAAAGCAACACTTTATTGAAGGGGAGTGAACTTAACATGCTTGCTGTCTGTCTCAAATCAAGTTGTTAGCAGCTGCAAGGTTTTTCGCCACATACATGCAAAATAATCATCTTACTAAAAACACAGTGGCCTAGCCCTAAATCAAGGTTGTCAAAGTGGCGGCCCGTGGGCTGTTAGCGGCCCGCGGAAAGGTCCATGGCGGCCCGCGAAGTGATTTAAAAAAAAACACCTTTTCATACTAGCTCTAATGGAAAAGAAACGAGAGAGAAAAAAAAGACAGGGAGGCGGCAGGTTATCCCTCCCAACCCCCCTTGCCTCTGACTGCGACGGTCTAATAGTGGCCAAACTTGTTCTGTGAGAACAATGGCCAAGTCATGTCTAAACAATCAAGACAAGAGGAGATCAAGAAATACATCTAATCACCCACGCTGGCACAAACATGTCAGTCTAAAAGTGTATTGATCCCTGCTAACCAGCGCTGCCCAGGGAAACAAGGACGAGGAATTTTATTGGCTCACTATTGGATACATCGTAACATCGCTTCTTTAAGGGGAACGTAAGGGTCCATTTGTTTCCATTTGTACGGGTGGTTGCGTCGTTGTGTTTACATGTGCGGTGGAATAACGGCCGTTACGAGTGAAACGCTCAAAAGTTTCACTCGTCTTCTGTCGTTGACAATTTTAATAATCCATATGATAATAATCCGTTTAGGAAACTCTTAAAAACTCCCTGCGAATGAATGACTAGTGTCGCCTAGCGTCACGTATTCAATGTGCGCTGTCTTCTCAGTCTATCGTTGCAGAAAATGGCAGATCTACAAGCTCACTACGTGGTGTGAACAGACGCGGTGTGAGCTTGGAGATCGGCCATGTTTGGTGCGTGACACTGTTGTACGATGAAGTATAAATTGCGCTTATGTGACAGTAAACACATTAACCAGTTAACAATTTCTTAAATATTATTTTCCAAAAGTAAAAAGGTCACTTGCCTTCTGTCTGTTAGAAAAGTACTGTATTTGAAGGCCCTAGTAAAATGTAGTGAGAGTGATATATTTTGGTTAAAACAAAGAAAAAATAATAGAAAAAATAAATATGCATTTTTTGTTTATAAAGAGTTGAAGAGACATGGAGATTTTATAGTAATTATTACAGTACTATTCATAATATAAAGCCATTTAACACTTATTGCACATTATATGAATGGTTGTTTTAATGATAGGCAAAATATTTTGCCTATCATCTTAATTTAATTTTACATAGTGGTCAGCCACAAACTCACTGTCACAACTGGCCAATAAAAAAAGATACCGGTTCTGTTCAGAATTTTTCGTCTCACGTCTTTTTTCTTAATAATAGAAAAAGATCGATAGTGGGCTCGATAAAAGCTCGGTTCGATAAGCAGGCTCGATAAGGTGCTCATTATCAATAAAAATTAACGAGCTCCATCCCTATACCAGATAAACCATTTGGTTTGGCAATGTACGGTAGCTAGTGCATTCCATTAAGGTGATCAGGTATTCTCTGTTGATGAGAAAGTCCAAGGCATGCACACGTAACAATGGAAAAAGACACACCATACAAGCTACACTTGATTTGTTTTGATGTATTAGACATATTAATTACATGTTAAATGCTTCTCACGGAAACGTCAAAGATAAAATGCCAATGGAACACTGGAACAAGGAAACGTGAGAGACAAAAAAGATATGTACATGATGAGTAATGAAGGGCATGACAGGATTTTAATTGAATGCAGTCACAATAGTTTAATGTGAAGGAACCTGACTTTGATCAGAGGTGAGATAACTTTTAGGCTGTGGATGGAGGTTCAGGGGTCATCAACATGTCCGTACATGGACAAACATGTCCGTGGCTCTTTCTTTCCTTTTTGTTTTTAAAGAATAATATATATAGGCCTACATATGTTTCATTATGTGATGACCCCTTCACTACATTTGTGGTCATGGGTTTTGTTCTGTGTTTGATTTGCTGATTGGTTCTTTTCTGTCCTGTGTAGGAGGAGAGGGCCAGCCTGCCAGGGGTGTGTCTATGGGATGAGACACACCTGACTCCACTCATCCCTGGAGTATTTAAGCAGGCTGGCCAAGACCATTCTCTCTCTCCTACCAGGCAACAGTTTTGTTTGGTTGCTTTTGCACTTGCACATAAACTACACTTTCACACCTTCATACATGCACTACACTACTGATACCACTGACTACTAACACCAAGTTGTACATTTGTGTAAAGTTTGTTGGTTTTAGTTATAATAAAATAACTTAAGTTAAATCCTGTGTGTCGTCTCCCACTTTTGTCATGGTTTGAGTCAGTTCATGACAATTATAATGATTTATTTTCTTCTAAAATGTGTTTGCATAATGTTGGTGACTCATAAAGTGTCAGGATGACATGCTCATTAATATGAAGCAGGAGATGTGTGGTATTGTATGTTGTACCCGTACATGATTACATCATATGAGGACAACAAGACAACAAGATTCCCTGAACATGTCAAAACATCCGTTCAATCCTTTGTGGGATACTAGTATTTTAATGTTTTAAGACAATGTATTAATGGAGTGTATGAGGTGTGTCAGACAATGAAAGGTAATGTGAGTGAGACAGTGAAACATGGTTCAGGAGAAGAGCAACAACAGAAAGCATGTCATCTGTTGAGAAGGAGCACCGAGGCAAAAGTTTATTTATGTCAGTTGAGAGAAAGCGTTTCAAAGTGTCCAATAATAATAATAATCATAGTAACACTCAATCATAATCCATGGAAACCCTTGATCCACAGCCTCACCATCAGACCTCCTCCTCTCCTCTGATCAAAGTTAGGCTCCTTTACATCAAACTATTGAGACACTGCATTCCTTTAAGTCCTGTTATGACCTTCATTAATCACTCATCATGGACTGTACATAACTATATGTTTTCACTCTCCCATGTGTTGCACAAACACACACACACACACCATGTTGGCACAGTGCACGTTTATCTTTTCATTGTGTGTGTATAGTGACATGGCCCCTCCCATGCAGTACTCCTTCACTGACAAACATAACTGACACCTATCAATCATCCAGCTCTTAATTAAAGATTAAAGCTGATCTGCTGATATTTACCCACACACACACACACACACACACACACACACACACACACACACACACACACACACACACACACACACACACACACACACACACACACACACACACACACACACACACACACACACACACACACACACACACACACACACACACACACACACACACACACACACACACAGCTTGAGAGAGACTGGGAGAGCGAGAGCAAGAGAGAAGGGGAGGGGTCATATTCAAAGTTCTCCTTCAGTGTTCATACATTAGATTAAACACACTTGTATAGACATTAACAAGTGGTTCTAATATGTCGTATAAAACGGTTGAAATGGTTGAATGTACCAACACACTAACATGTGTTTCATACTGGGTGTGTTTAAATGGTTAATATACCAACACACTAACATGTGTTTCATACTGGGTGTGTTTAAATGGTTAACACAATTTGTGCCATACACGGTCCGGACCGTTTTTGAGAATCCATGCGGGGAGTGCCATAAATGGACTGTTTTTGGCCCAATTTTTAGACGGGTGACGAAGTCCCGTCTCTACACACAGCTTTGAGGCATTTGGCCTTAGCCCCGCCCCCCTATAAAACGTTTGGGGAGTGCACGCCCACAATTCAACGTCAGAGACAGAGAGACAGAGAGAACTGCATTTCAAGCCCAGACACTGACACAGACAGACGCAGGTCAGGCAGAGATGCGTCATGGGCTGCTGCTGCCTTAAGACATTGCTCATCGTCCGTCGCGGACACACATCCAGTGAATCGACCCTCGCCCATACAAATGTAAATGTTTGGCTTTGTCTTCACGGGGCAATCACCTGTACTCGCCTGGCAGGTACTCAGGGGTGAAAGTGGGTCGGAACGGGGCGATACGGCGGAACTGAACATTGTGCGAAGAGGGGCTGTCCTGTCCCAAAAGCCCATGTTATAACCTGCCATGATGAATGACCAACAATAAAACAGAACATACGTGTTAGTTTTCTTATAAAGTGCATCTAAATCACTCCACTGTGTTTGTGTCAACGTAATCCGTGTAGTTTGTGGTGTTTAATTACTCCTCCACGGAGAGAATCTCTTGCAACTTCAAGCCGTGGTGCCGTCGATATATAACCGGAAAACTCGCCGCAAAACACCATCACCCCCATTTATTTTCGCGTACCAGCGGTTCTTGTATTCCTGCATTTGTTTTACTGAGGATAAGGTTATAAATAAGTCTACGGTTAGCCATATTATTAGTTTTACTGAGGTTACGTTTAGGAATAAGGTTTGGTTTAGGCATAGTTTAATGAGGTTACGTTTAGGAATACCAGGTGAATATCACCGGATTTCCCCCGGGGTGACTGTGACAACAGCGCATGCGTCTGCAATAATGCTATCAGGATCAGATTATTAGATATTATTATCAGATATTAGAAGTATATTGGGTACCAAATATACTTACCAAAGAAGTTTTACTCTGGGAAGCTTTTCAGACTCCTCCATTCATTGCACTGACCCGTGTGTGTGTGTGTGTGTGTGTGTGTGTGTGTGTGTGTGTGTGTGTGTGTGTGTGTGTGTGTGTGTGTGTGTGTGTGTGTGTGTGTATATATATATATATATATATATATATATATATATATACACACATATATATACACACACCGTATATCTAGGTGTGCCCTGGGATATTTTGGCTATACAGTAGGTGTGCCTTGGCACCAAAAAGATTGAGAAACACAATAATCAATATATCAACCAATAACTGTTATTGGTTGATATATTGATTCTTATACCAAACCTCCTCAATACCATCTGTGCTTATTACCAAGATGTTTTACTGTACCAATTCTTAATAGTTAAATATTGCAATAGAATCCCAATCAATTGTAATGAATTCTAAACAACTTCTTATCAGGTAACAACTACATATTCTTGTAACTCATGTCTTGCATTACCAATGGTGGCCAAATCAATCAACTACATGGCAGAAAACACAAGCATCACACATCCCACTACCCACTACATGCCTGACCTCGCAAAAAAAAAAAAACTCCCACAGACGTACAGGGACTGACCTGCTTCACATTGTCACCCGTCTACACATGACATCTTATGTCATACTTCCTTGTTTTTTTATACGTGGGGCCCACGTGGGGCGCTCTAACGAAACTTTGGGATCATCCAAGGAGTTTCTGAGAAGGAGAGGCCGGATGTCTCCAATGTTAACTCCTTGACTAAAAGCTTAATATCTCCATTTATTTTTAACGTGGTGGAAGTGAGCCGTTTACGGTCGGCGATCACTCTGCAATGGAGGATCGCGTTAGAAATATTATTGTTCCAGGCGTTAGTCGGGACCCTTCGCCGTCTCACACGCACGCTTTGTTTACATGCACTTCCGCGTCGGGGCTTCTACAGCACGAAACGTATCAACGTAAGTGGATGGAAGAATAGCAGGCACTGAACGTACAATATTTTAATAAACCTCTGGCACCTGATGTGTTAATATACCAACACACTAACATTTGTTTCATACTGGGTGTGTCTAAAGCCACACTCCTGTGTTTTTACATGAAGCTTCTTCAAACAGTAGTGTGTCATTTAAGTTTTTAGGCGGAGGCTCTCTTTAAACAGACTGACTGCCTCAAGTTATGGGGGGGAGGGGGGCATGTCTGTTACCTAACCTCACCTGAACAGAGAGAGAGAGAGAGAGAGAGAACGTGTTTGTTTCCACTTTGGTTTCAGCCAAACAAGTTCTAACAAGAGAGAGAATAAAGACAGATAAATATTGAATTTAAACAGAACCTCTCTCCAACACGCTTCACACACACACACACACACACACACACACACACACACACACACACACACACACACACACACACACACACACACACACACACACACACACACACACACACACACACACACACACACACACACACACACACACACACACACAGTAACAGCCTGAGAATGTAGTTCATTCAAAACCACACACACTAAATCATCTTAGTAAGTTTATTGTTGTCAGCTCTGCTCAGTGCTTTGTGAATGGATGAATGGATTCATAGAAAAACATATCAATTCAAATGTATCGACTTCATGGTTAGGTAGAGATGATTGTTTTATTTTTATGTGACCAATATAAGAGCAATTATGACAAGATGTATATTTAGTTGTTGTCATATCAAATAGGAAATGTATTTGTCTCTTCAGCAACTCTGCAGAGATGGTAAAGAAAGGGAACTTTGAAAGACTCTTTCAGACAAACATCATGTGACTAGATTTTTACAGCTAAAAAGTGAAGTGAGAAAAACTAATAAGGAACTGAAGCTCAACCATGTGAAGCCAACATGAAACTTGATCCAGTGTCATGAGTATTTTAAATGTTACATCATTGTTGCATTATTATTTGATGTGCATAAAAACTAATTCATAATCAATCTGTCCTTTATTATTCACCTTAAACTAGTGACTAATGAAGTCAGTTTTCTTTTAATTAAATGATTCACTTATTCTGTTTGCATTATTTGAATGATCAGTTATAAGACATACAAGTGGAGTTGATTTTCTCTTTACTAAAATACTTCTCACCAGTCATGATAAATGGTAAAGAAGTGGAGGCCCAACAAAATGTTGTCCACCCTTACATAGAGTACTCAGTGTAGTGTCTCAGTAAACTATAGGATCATAGAATACAGAGACAGTGTAGTGTCTCAGTAAACTATAGGATCATAGAATACAAAGACAGTGTAGTGTGTCAGTAAACTATAGGATCATAGAATACAGAGAGTCAGTGTAGTGTCTCAGTAAACTATAGGATCATAGAATACAGAGAGACAGTGTAGCGTCTCAGTAAACTATAGGATCATAGAATACAGAGAGACAGTGTAGTGTCTCAGTAAACTATAGGATCATAGAATACATAGAGACAGTGTAGTGTCTCAGTAAACTATAGGATCATAGAATACAGAGACCATGTAGTGTCTCAGTAAACTATAGGATCATAGAATACAGAGAGACAGTGTAGTGTCTCAGTAAACTATAGGATCATAGAATACAGAGACAGTGTAGTGTCTCAGTAAACTATAGGATCATAGAATACAGAGACAGTGTAGTGTCTCAGTAAACTATAGGATCATAGAATACAGAGAGACAGTGTAGTGTCTCAGTAAACTATAGGATCATAGAATACAGAGACAGTGTAGTGTCTCAGTAAACTATAGGATCATAGAATACAGAGGGACAGTGTAGTGTCTCAGTAAACTATAGGATCATAGAATACAGAGGGACAGTGTAGTCAGTGTCTCAGTAAACTATAGGATCATAGAATACAGAGACAGTGTAGTGTCTCAGTAAACTATAGGATCATAGAATACAGAGGGACAGTGTAGTGTCTCAGTAAACTATAGGATCATAGAATACAGAGGGACAGTGTAGTCAGTGTCTCAGTAAACTATAGGATCATAGAATACAGAGACAGCTAGTGTCTCAGTAAACTATAGGATCATAGAATACAGAGACAGTGTAGTTTCTCAGTAAACTATAGGATTATCAGTAAACTATTCATTTAAAATGTGAGACTGACAAGAACAGTGACCCACATTATGTGTTTTTAGACCTGATCGAGTTCTCAGACCAAAAAGCAGAGACAATAGAACACAGTATGTTAGCCTGTTTTTTAATAGGCATGGTTTTGATCATCACTACCTTAAAAAACATTTGATTGCATTCACAAGTGATGGCGCTAGTGTGATGTTGGGTAGAAAATCAGGTGTTGCCAAGAGATTATCAGAGCGCTACCTCAATATTATTATTTGGCACTTTCTTAACCATAGGCTGGAATTGGCTGTATCTGATGCAGTTAAAGATGTTGGTGGGGTTAATCACTTCCAGTCCTTTATGGATAAACTATACAGCCGGTCCCCACAGAATCAAAGAGAGCTTGCGGAGTGCGCACAAAAGCTCTTTAAAAGTCCTACAGGGTGTAGCTGCCCTTAGTCAACACAATTAACACTGCTGGCGTCCACAGGCGTCTCACCTCCGTGCCACCATTGTCACGCACGCACACACACACACACACACACACACACACACACACACACACACACACACACACACACACACACACACACACACACACACACACACACACACACACACACACACACAGTCTGAACAGGGCCAAAGCATCTGATCTCAACAAATATAAGCATGTATAAACACCTACCTACGTGGATGTACTAAGGAAAGATGCTGGTGCAGAAAGCACAAAGGAGCTGGCCACATGTATGGAGAACCAAGATGACTGGAGACGCTGATGGAGGGCTCGTCTGAGGACGACGAAGAGAGAGAGAACAGTAGGCAAGGTAAACACATACATATAATACAGAGAGACAGTGTAGTGTCTCAGTAAACTATAGGATCATAGAATACAGAGAGACAGTGTAGTGTCTCAGTAAACTATAGGATCATAGAATACAGAGAGACAGTGTAGTGTCTCAGTAAACTATAGGATCATAGAATACAGAGAGACAGTGTAGTGTCTCAGTAAACTATAGGATCATAGAATACAGAGAGACAGTGTAGTGTCTCAGTAAACTATAGGATCATAGAATACAGAGACAGTGTAGTGTCTCAGTAAACTATAGGATCATAGAATACAGAGACGGTGTAGTGTCTCAGTAAACTATAGGATCGTAGCATACAGAGACAGTGTAGTGTCTCAGTAAACTATAGGATGTACTAAGTCATGTGACGTATTTATGAGGGTTTATTGGATTAAAAAGTATGTTTTTCACCTCAGACGTTCTTTTTTTCCCTCTAAACCAAATCTCTTTGGTGAAAATAGCCGATCTACAAGCTCACAACGCATTGCAGCTCAACGGATAGTGAGCTTGTAGATCCACTATTTTCTGTGGACGTTCCACCCAGACGGGGGGGGGGGGGGGGTGAGAGAGAGAGAGAGAGAGAGAGAGAGAGAGAGAGAGAGAGAGAGAGAGAGAGAGAGAGAGAGAGAGAGAGAGAGAGAGAGAGCAAGAGCGAGAGACAGAGCGAGAGTGATAGAGAGAGAATGTGTTTGTCTCCACTTTGGTTTCAGCCAAACAAGTTCTAACAAGAGAGAGAATAAAGACACATGAATATTGCAATTAAACAACCTCTCTCCAACACGCTTCTCACACACACACACACACACACACACACACACACACACACACACACACACACACACACACACACACACACACACACACACACACACACACACACACACACACACACACACACACACACACACACACACACACACACACACACACACACACACAGTAGCAGCCTGAGAATGTAGTTCATTCAAAACCACACACACTAAATCATCAAAAGAGGAGGTAGTACCAGTTTCCCGGTAGACAGACGACCCCCCTCCCCTTTTTTGTATATATATATTTCTTTATTCATGCTTTTTTTGTACATAGTGGTATTTTTTCTCTGTATTTTTATGTTGATATTTGAACTGTTTGGTTGCTACTATATATGTCTATGAAATGAATACCAAGGACCCCAACGGAAACAAGTCCGCAAGGACTTTTTTGGCCGGACCTTTTAGACAAAAGTATTATAAATGTAACTGTGTTGTTTTACATTCTTTTGCCTAATAAAAATGTCAATCAATCAATCAATTAGTAAGTGTATTGTTGTCAGCTCTGCTCAGTGCTTTGTGAATGTATGAATGGATTAATAGAAAAACATATCAATTCAAATGTATCGACTTCATGGTTAGGTAGAGATGATTGATTTATTTTTATGTGACCAATATAAGAGCAATTATGACTAGATGTATATTTAGTTGTTGTCATGTCAAATAGGAAATGTATTTGTCTCTTCAGCAACTCTGCAGAGATGGTGAAGAAAGGGAACTTTGAAAGACTCTTTCAGACAAACCACACATCATGTGACTAGATTTTTACAGCTAAAAAGTGAAGTGAGAAAAACTAATAAGGAACTGAAGCTCAACCATGTGAAGCCAACATGAAACTTGATCCAGTGTCATGAGTATTTAAAATGTTACATCATTGTTGCATTATTATTTGATGTGCATAAAAACGAATTCATAATCAATCTGTCCTTTATTATTAACCCTTAAACTAGTGACTAATGAAGTCAGCTTTCTTTTAATTAAATGATTCACTTATTCTGTTTGCATTATTTGAATGATCAGTTATAAGACATACAAGTGGAGTTGATTTTCTCTTTGCTAAAATACTTCTCACCAGTCATGATAAATGGTAAAGAAGTGGAGGCCCAAAATGTTGTCCACCCTTACATAGAGTACTCAGTGTAGTGTCTCAGTAAACTATAGGATCATAGAATACAGAGACAGTGTAGTGTCTCAGTAAACTATAGGATCATAGAATACAGAGACAGTGTAGTGTCTCAGTAAACTATAGGATCATAGAATACAGAGACAGTGTGGCGTCTCAGTAAACTATAGGATCATAGAATACAGAGACCATGTAGTGTCTCAGTAAACTATAGGATCATAGAATACAGAGAGACAGTGTAGTGTCTCAGTAAACTATAGGATCATAGAATACAGAGAGACAGTGTAGTGTCTCAGTAAACTATAGGATCATAGAATACAGAGACAGTGTAGTTTCTCAGTAAACTATAGGATCATAGAATACAGAGAGACAGTGTAGTGTCTCAGTAAACTATAGGATCATAGAATACAGAGAGACAGTGTAGTGTCTCAGTAAACTATAGGATCATAGAATACAGAGAGACAGTGTAGTGTGTCAGTAAACTATAGGATCATAGAATACAGAGAGACAGTGTAGTGTGTCAGTAAACTATAGGATCATAGAATACAGAGACAGTGTAGTTTCTCAGTAAACTATAGGATCATAGAATACAGAGAGACAGTGTAGTGTCTCAGTAAACTATAGGATCATAGAATACAGAGAGACAGTGTAGTGTGTCAGTAAACTATAGGATCATAGAATACAGAGAGACAGTGTAGTGTCTCAGTAAACTAGGATCACAGGTAAACAATGAACGTAGCATCTGATAAAGATAAAGCAAGTAACAAAACCATGAGAACAAATGAACAAGGTATGTCTGCATGGTCGTCTTATACTATATAGCTCAAGGGCCACATATGCACGCACAAGCACAAGCACACAAGCACACACACACACACACACACACACACACACACACACACACACACACACACACACACACACACACACACACACACACACACACACACACACACACACACACACACACACACACACACACACACACACAGTCTGAACAGGGCCAAAGCATCTGATCTGGATGTACTAAGGAAAGATGCTGGTGCAGAAAACAGAAAGGAGCTGGCCACATATATGGAGAACAGAGATGACTGGAGACGCCGATGGAGGGCTCGTCTGAGGACAACGTAGAGAGAGAGAACGGTAGGCAATGTAAACACATACATAGAGTACAGAGAGACAGTGTAGTGTCTCAGTAAACTATAGGATCATAGAATACAGAGACAGTGTAGTGTCTCAGTAAACTATAGGATCATAGAATACAGAGACAGTGTAATGTCTCAGTAAGCTATAGGATCATAGAATACAGAGACAGTGTAGTGTCTCAGTAAACTATAGGATCATAGAATACAGAGACAGTGTAGTGTCTCAGTAAACTATAGGATCATAGAATACAGACACAGTGTAGTGTCTCAGTAAACTATAGGATCAGAGAATACAGAGAGACAGTGTAGTGTCTCAGTAAACTATAGGATCATAGAATACAGAGACAATGTAGTGTCTCAGTAAACTATAGGATCATAGAATACAGAGACAGTGTAGTGTCTCAGTAAACTATAGGATCATAGAATACAGAGACAGTGTAGTGTCTCAGTAAAGTATAGGATCATAGAATACAGACACAGTGTAGTGTCTCAGTAAACTATAGGATCATAGAATACAGAGAGACAATGTAGTGTCTCAGTAAACTATAGGATCATAGAATACAGAGACAGTGTAGTGTCTCAGTAAACTATAGGATCATAAAATACAGAGACAGTGTAGTGTCTCAGTAAACTATAGGATCATAGAATACAGAGAGACAGTGTAGTGTCTCAGTAAACTATAGGATCATAGAATACAGAGACAGTGTAGTGTCTCAGTAAACTATAGGATCATAGAATACAGACACAGTGTAGTGTCTCAGTAAACTATAGGATCATAGAATACAGACACAGTGTAGTGTCTCAGTAAACTATAGGATCATAGAATACAGAGAGACAGTGTAGTGTCTCAGTAAACTATAGGATCATAGAATACAGACACAGTGTAGTGTCTCAGTAAACTATAGGATCATAGAATACAGAGAGACAGTGTAGTGTCTCAGTAAACTATAGGATCATAGAATACAGAGACAGTGTAGTGTCTCAGTAAACTATAGGATCATAGAATACAGAGAGACAGTGTAGTGTCTCAGTAAACTATAGGATCATAGAATACAGAGAGACAGTGTAGTGTCTCAGTAAACTATAGGATCATAAAATACAGAGACAGTGTAGTGTCTCAGTAAACTATAGGATCATAGAATACAGAGACAGTGTAGTGTCTCAGTAAACTATAGGATCATAGAATACAGAGAGACAGTGTAGTGTCTCAGTAAACTATAGGATCATAAAATACAGAGACAGTGTAGTGTCTCAGTAAACTATAGGATCATAGAATACAGACACAGTGTAGTGTCTCAGTAAACTATAGGATCATAGAATACAGACACAGTGTAGTGTGTCAGTAAACTATAGGATCATAGAATACAGAGAGACAGTGTAGTGTCTCAGTAAACTATAGGATCATAGAATACAGAGACAGTGTAGTGTCTCAGAAAACTATAGGATCATAAAATACAGAGACAGTGTAGTGTCTCAGTAAACTATAGGATCATAGAATACAGACATAGTGTAGTGTCTCAGTAAACTATAGGATCATAGAATACAGAGACAGTGTAGTGTCTCAGTAAACTATAGGATCATAGAATACAGAGGGACAGTGTAGTGTCTCAGTAAACTATAGGATCATAGAATACAGAGACAGTGTAGTGTCTCAGTAAACTATAGGATCATAGAATACAGAGGGACAGTGTAGTGTCTCAGTAAACTATAGGATCATAGAATACAGAGACAGTGTAGTGTCTCAGTAAACTATAGGATCATAGAATACAGAGGGACAGTGTAGTGTCTCAGTAAACTATAGGATCATAGAATACAGAGACAGTGTAGTGTCTCAGTAAACTATAGGATTATCAGTAAACTATTCATTTAAAATGTGAGACTGACAAGAACAGTGACCCACATTATGTGTTTTTAGACCTGATCGAGTTCTCAGACCAAAAAGCAGAGACAATAGAACACAGTATGTTAGCCTGTTTTTTAATAGGCATGGTTTTGATGATCACCACCTTAAAAAACATTTGATTGCATTCTCAAGTGATGGCGCTAGTGTGATGTTGGGTAGAAAATCAGGTGTTGCCAAGAGATTATCAGAGCTCTACCTCAATATTATTATTTGGCACTTTCTTAACCATAGGCTGGAATTGGCTGTATCTGATGCAGTTAAAGATGTTGGTGGGGTTAATCACTTCCAGTCCTTTATGGATAAACTATACAGCCGGTCCCCACAGAATCAAAGAGAGCTGGCGGAGTGCGCACAAAAGCTCTTTAAAAGTCCTACAGGGTGTAGCTGCCCTTAGTCAACAAAATTAACAAACCAAAGCTACAAACATCTGCATTATTTCAAGTGGCGTGCTCATTACCGACAAGCAAGCGGTAGCGAACTGTTTTAACAGCTTTTTTACCACCATTGCAACCCAGTTGGTAAGCAAACTTCCTCAGCATTCAGGTTTGTACGGCTCTGACCACATCCTTGCTCACTATGTTAAACTAGGGGCTAAAAAATACTCTTTTTCATTCAAACCAGTAAATGCTGATGATGTGCAGAAAAAACTACTCGCCCTCCAGCCAAACAAGGCCACCGGCCTTGACAATATCCCCACCAGATTCCTCAGAGACGCAGCTACTGCTATTGCCCCCATAGTAGCCCAAATCACAAACCTATCCATCAGCCAGTGTCACGTCCCACAGGATTTCAAGTTGGCAAGAGTAATCCCTCTGCATAAAAAAGGAAGCAAATTAGAACCTGGCAACTATAGGCCTGTTTCCATCCTTTGTTCCATCTCAAAGGTTGTAGAGCGATTAATTCAAGAACAAATCAACAGCTACCTCAGCGAGCATAAACTGTTGTTTGAATTCCAATCGGGCTTCAGAACCTCCCATTCCACTGACACATGCCTACTGTATCTGACCGACTACATCAAACGTGAGGTAGACACGGGCAAATACTGCGGCATGGTCATGTTGGACCTCCAAAAAGCGTTCGACACTGTAAACCACTCAATTTTACTTGATAAGCTGAGGGCCATTGGTTTTGACTGCACATCACTAAACTGGATGAGATCTTACCTGGAGGGAAGAGAACAAGTGGTTGACATCAACGGAACCATGTCCTCATCCCTCCCGGTGAGCTGTGGGGTTCCTCAGGGCAGCATTCTAGGGCCGTTACTGTTTCTTCTATACATTAACGACATGAGTGCTGCCTGTAACTGCAAATTGTTCCTATTCGCTGATGACTCGGCACTCCTGATCTCGGGAGAGGACAAGTTGCAAGTTGAGGAGGCGCTCAGCTCCGAACTCTCAAAAATCCGTACTTGGCTTACCGATAACAAACTGTCACTACACCTTGGGAAAACTGAATCCATTCTCTTTGGGACCAAACATTCCCTCAGACAGATGGATGTAAATGATTTCAAGGTCAAAGTCGATGACACAATTATCTCTAGCAAAGAAGAGATTACCTATTTGGGTTGTGTACTTGACAAATACCTGACAGGTGAAAGCATGGCTACAAAGGTGGTCAAAAGAGTAAACCAGATAACCAAATTTATGGGCAGAGTTTCCTCTTTTGTCAACCCTCAGGCTTTCAGGACCCTCTCTGGGGCCCTGATTCAACCACTTTTTGACTATGCTTGCACCTCCTGGTACTCCAACACCTCAGTGTCACTGAAGACTAAGCTTCAAACCTCCCAAAACAAATTGATTCGGCTACTCCTCGGATTGGGGCCCATGACCCACCTTTCTCCCACCCATTTTGCCAGCCTAGGCTGGCTCAGGGTGGAAGACAGGGTTAAACAACTAAAAATGGGACTGGCCTTCAAAATTGTAAATGCAAATTTGCCCGATATGCCCCCTATTCCCGCATATCTGAGTAAATACCTCCAAAAGGTTAGCGACACCCACAGTCACAATACCAGAGGGAGCGTTAACAACAATTTGGTACCACCCACCCATAAAACAAACATGGGGAAATTCTCCTTCTACAGCACTGCCACCCAGGATTGGAATAGTCTAACTCCATCCCTCAAAAAATGCAGTTCGCTGGGCTCATTTAAAAGAGCCTTAAAAAATCACCTTTCAGGAGGCCAAAGGAGGAGGTAGTACCATTTTCCCGTTAGACAGCAGACCCTCCCCGCCTGTTCTTGTACATCTTTTTTTTTCCCCTCTTTTTTTGTTTGTTTGTTGTACATAGTGTTATTTTATTTTTTTTGCTGTTTATATTGTAATGATATTTGAACTGTGGTGCCACTATATATGCCTATGAATTAAATACCAAGGCCCTCATTGGAAACAAGTCCGCAAGGACTTTTATGAACGGACCTGTTAGACAAAGTATTTTAAATGTAACTGTGCTGTTTTACATTTTTTTGCCTAATAAAATATTCAATCAATCAATCAAAACACTGCTGGCGTCCACAGGCGTCTCACCTCCGTGCCACCATTGTCACGCACGCGCACGCACACAGACACAGACACAGACACACACACACACACACATACATACACACACACACACACACACACACACACAGTCTGAACAGGGCCAAAGCATCTGATCTCAACAAAGATAAGCATGTATAAACACCTACCTACGTGGATGTACTAAGGAAAGATGCTGGTGCAGAAAGCACAAAGGAGCTGGCCAGATGTATGGAGAACCGAGATGACTGGAGACGCCGATGGAGGGCTCGTCTGAGGACAACGAAGAGAGAGAGAACAGTAGGCAAGGTAAACACATACATATAATACAGAGAGACAGTGTAGTGTCTCAGTAAACTATAGGATCATAGAATACAGAGACAGTGTAGTGTCTCAGTAAACTATAGGATCATAGAATACAGAGACAGTGTAGTGTCTCAGTAAACTATAGGATCATAGAATACAGAGAGACAGTGTAGTGTCTCAGTAAACTATAGGATCATAGAATACAGAGAGACAGTGTAGTGTCTCAGTAAACTATAGGATCATAGAATACAGAGAGACAGTGTAGCGTCTCAGTAAACTATAGGATCATAGAATACAAATACCATGTAGTGTCTCAGTAAACTATAGGATCATAGAATACAGAGACAGTGTAGTGTCTCAGTAAACTATAGGATCATATAATACATAGAGACAGTGTAGCGTCTCAGTAAACTATAGGATCATATAATACATAGAGACAGTGTAGTGTCTCAGTAAACTATAGGATCATAGAATACAGAGAGACAGTGTAGTGTCTCAGTAAACTATAGGATCATATAATACATAGAGACAGTGTAGCGTCTCAGTAAACTATAGGATCATAGAATACAGAGACAGTGTAGTGTCTCAGTAAACTATAGGATCATAGAATACAGAGACAGTGTAGCGTTTCAGTAAACTATAGGATCATAGAATACAGAGAGACAGTGTAGTGTCTCAGTAAACTAGGATCATAGAATACAGAGACACAGTGTAGTGTCTCAGTAAACTATAGGATCATAGAATACAAAGACAGTGTAGTGTCTCAGTAAACTATAGGATCATAGAATACAAAGACAGTGTAGTGTCTCAGTAAACTATAGGATCATAGAATACAGATTGATTGATTGATGTAGTTTATTTAGAAAGACATGAGAATAGTACATGACAGTACATAACAGTACATGGAAGTACAAATTCACAATACAAGGTCTACTAAACTGGAATCCCTCATTAAGCATTACGCTTGTTTAAGATGAGAACCCCATGCACACAAATCATGATGAAATATAAGAGGCAGGCAGATATACACACTACTATACAGAATGTCATACAATCAGCTTTCAGGTTACTGGTATGACGAAAGAAAAAAAATATATATATATATATACAAAAGAGGAAAATGAAGGAGGGGGGGGAGGGTAGGGAGGGGTAGGTTAAGACTTAGACAGGGGCCATTTTCGAATTGCAGCCTCCTGAAGGTGTATCTTTAGGGCAGTTTTGAAAGTGAGTAGGGTTTTACACTCCTTTACTCCTTTTGGTAGGGCATTCCACATTTTTGCTGAATAGCATGAGAACGAGTTCATACAGAGACAGTGTAGTGTCTCAGTAAACTAGGATCATAGAATACAGAGAGACAGTGTAGTGTGTCAGTAAACTATAGGATCATAGAATACAGAGAGACAGTGTAGTGTCTCAGTAAACTATAGGATCATAGAATACAGAGAGACAGTGTAGTGTCTCAGTAAACTATAGGATCATAGAATACAGAGAGACAGTGTAGTGTCTCAGTAAACTATATGATCATAGAATACAGAGACAGTGTAGTGTCTCAGTAAACTAGGATCATAGAATACAGAGAGACAGTGTAGTGTCTCAGTAAACTATAGGATCATAGAATACAGAGAGACAGTGTAGTGTCTCAGTAAACTAGGATCACAGGTAAACAATGAACGTAGCATCTGATAAAGATAAAACAAGTAACAAAACCATGAGAACAAATGAACAAGGTATGTCTGCATGGTCGTCTTATACTATATAGCTCAAGGGCCACATATGCACGCACAAGCACAAGCACACAAGCACACACACACACACACACACACACAGTCTGAACAGGGCCAAAGCATCTGATCTCAACAAAGATAAGCATGTATAAAGACTTACCTACGAGGATGTACTAAGGAAAGATGCTGGTGCAGAAAACAGAAAGGAGCTGGTCACATGTATGGAGAACCGAGATGACTGGAGACGCCGATGGAGGGCTCGTCTGAGGACAACGTAGAGAGAGAGAACAGTAGGCAAGGTAAACACATACATAGAATACAGAGAGACAGTATAGTGTCTCAGTAAACTATAGGATCATAGAATACAGAGACCATGTAGTGTCTCAGTAAACTATAGGATCATAGAATACAGAGACAGTGTAGTGTCTCAGTAAACTATAGGATCATATAATACAGAGAGACAGTGTAGTGTCTCAGTAAACTATAGGATCATAAAATACAAAGAGACAGTGTAGTGTCTCAGTAAACTATAGGATCATAGAATACAAAGAGACAGTGTAGTGTCTCAGTAAACTATAGGATCATAGAATACAGAGAGACAGTGTAGTGTCTCAGTAAACTATAGGATCATAAAATACAGAGACAGTGTAGTGTCTCAGTAAACTATAGGATCATAGAATACAGACACAGTGTAGTGTCTCAGTAAACTATAGGATCATAGAATACAGAGAGACAGTGTAGTGTCTCAGTAAACTATAGGATCATAGAATACAGAGACAGTGTAGTTTCTCAGTAAACTATAGGATCATAGAATACAGAGAGACAGTGTAGTGTCTCAGTAAACTATAGGATCATAAAATACAGAGACAGTGTATTGTCTCAGTAAACTATAGGATCATAGAATACAAAGACCATGTAGTGTCTCAGTAAACTATAGGATCTTAGAATACAGAGACAGTGTAGTGTCTCAGTAAACTATAAGATCATATAATAGATAGAGACAGTGTAGCGTCTCAGTAAACTATAGGATCATAGAATACAAAGAGACAGTGTGTCTCAGTAAACTATAGGATCATAGAAAACAGAGAGACAGTGTAGTGTCTCAGTAAACTTTAGGATCATAGAATACAGAGACAGTGTAGTGTCTCAGTAAACTATAGGATCATAAAATACAAAGAGACAGTGTAGTGTCTCAGTAAACTATAGGATCATAGAATACAAAGAGACAGTGTAGTGTCTCAGTAAACTATAGGATCATAGAATACAGAGAGACAGTGTAGTGTCTCAGTAAACTATAGGATCATAAAATACAGAGACAGTGTAGTGTCTCAGTAAACTATAGGATCATAGAATACAGACACAGTGTAGTGTCTCAGTAAACTATAGGATCATAGAATACAGAGAGACAGTGTAGTGTCTCAGTAAACTATAGGATCATAGAATACAGAGACAGTGTAGTTTCTCAGTAAACTATAGGATCATAGAATACAGAGAGACAGTGTAGTGTCTCAGTAAACTATAGGATCATAAAATACAGAGACAGTGTATTGTCTCAGTAAACTATAGGATCATAGAATACAAAGACCATGTAGTGTCTCAGTAAACTATAGGATCTTAGAATACAGAGACAGTGTAGTGTCTCAGTAAACTATAAGATCATATAATAGATAGAGACAGTGTAGCGTCTCAGTAAACTATAGGATCATAGAATACAGAGACAGTGTAGTGTCTCAGTAAACTATAGGATCATAGAATACAGAGACAGTGTAGCGTCTCAGTAAACTATAGGATCATAGAATACAGAGAGACAGTGTAGTGTCTCAGTAAATTATAGGATCATAGAATACAGAGAGACAGTGTAGTGTCTCAGTAAACTAGGATCATAGAATACAGAGAGACAGTGTAGTGTCTCAGTAAACTATAGGATCATAGAATACAAAGACAGTGTAGTGTCTCAGTAAACTATAGGATCATAGAATACAAAGACAGTCTAGTGTCTCAGTAAACTATAGGATCATAGAATACAGAGAGACAGTGTAGTGTCTCAGTAAACTATAGGATCATAGAATACAGAGACAGTGTAGTGTCTCAGTAAACTATAGGATCATAGAATACAGAGAGACAGTGTAGTGTCTCAGTAAACTATAGGATCATAAAATACAGAGACAGTGTAGTGTCTCAGTAAACTATAGGATCATAGAATACAGAGAGACATTGTAGTGTCTCAGTAAACTATAGGATCATAGAATACAGACACAGTGTAGTGTCTCAGTAAACTATAAGATCATAGAATACAGAGAGACAGTGTAGTGTCTCAGTAAACTATAGGATCATAGAATACAGAGACAGTGTAGTTTCTCAGTACACTATAGGATCATAAAATACAGAGACAGTGTAGTGTCTCAGTAAACTATAGGATCATAAAATACATAGACAGTGTAGTGTCTCAGTAAACTATAGGATCATAGAATACAGAGAGACAGTGTAGTGTCTCAGTAAACTATAGGATCATAGAATACAGAGACAGTGTAGTGTCTCAGTAAACTATAGGATCATAGAATACAGAGACAGTGTAGTGTCTCAGTAAACTATAGGATCATAGAATACAGAGACATTGTAGTGTCTCAGTAAACTATAGGATCATAGAATACAGAGACAGTGTAGTGTCTCAGTAAACTATAGGATCATAGAATACAGAGACAGTGTAGTGTCTCAGTAAACTATAGGATCATAGAATACAGAGACAGTGTAGTGTCTCAGTAAACTATAGGATCATAGAATACAGAGACAGTGTAGTGTCTCAGTAAACTATAGGATCATAGAATACAGAGACATTGTAGCGTCTCAGTAAACTATAGGATCATAGAATACAGAGACATTGTAGTGTCTCAGTAAACTATAGGATCATAGAATACAGACACAGTGTATAGTGTCTCAGTAAACTATAGGTTCATATAATACAGAGACAGTGTAGTGTCTCAGTAAATTTAGAGGATCATAGAATACAGAGAGACAGGGTAGTGTCTCAGTAAACTATAGGATCATAGAATACATAAAGACAGTGTAGTGTCTCAGTAAACTATAGGATCATAGAATACAGAGACATTGTAGTGTCTCAGTAAACTATAGGATCATAGAATACAGAGACAGTGTAGTGTCTCAGAAAATTTAGAGGATCATAGAATACAGAGAGACAATGTAGTGTCTCAGTAAACTATAGGATCATAGAATACAGAGAGACAATGTAGTGTCTCAGTAAACTATAGGATCATAGAATACATAAAGACAGTGTAGTGTCTCAGTAAACTATAGGATCATAGAATACATAAAGACAGTGTAGTGTCTCAGTAAACTATAGGATCATAGAATACAGAGAGAAAGTGTAGTGTCTCAGTAAACTATAGGATCATAGAATACAGAGAGACAATGTAGTGTCTCAGTAAACTATAGGATCATAGAACACAGAGACAGTGTAGTGTCTCAGTAAACTATAGGATCATAGCAAACAGAGACAGTGTAGTGTCTCAGTAAACTATAGGATGTACTAAGTCATGTGACGTATTTATGAGGGTTTATTGGAATAAAAAGTATGTTTTTCAGCTCAGACGTTCTTTTTTTCCCTCTAAACCAAATCTCTTTGGTGAAAATAGCCGATCTACAAGCTCACAACGCATTGCAGCTCGACGGATAGTGAGCTTGTAGATCCACTATTTTCTGTGGATGTTCCACCCAGACGGGGGGGGGGGGGGTTGAGAGAGAGAGAGGGAGAGAGAGAGAGAGAGAGAGAGAGCAAGAGCGAGAGACAGAGCGCGAGTGATAGAGAGAGAATGTGTTTGTCTCCACTTTGGTTTCAGCCAAACAAGTTCTAACAAGAGAGAGAATAAAGACACATGAATATTGCAATTAAACAACCTCTCTCCAACACGCTTCACACACACACACACACACACACACACACACACACACACACACACACACACACACACACACACACACACACACACACACACACACACACACACACACACACACACACACACACACACACACACACACACACACACACACACACACACACACACACACACACACACACACACACACACACACACGCAGCCTGAGAATGTAGTTCATTCAAAACCACACACACTAAATCATCTTAGTAAGTTTATTGTTGTCAGCTCTGCTCAGTGCTTTGTGAATGGATGAATGGATTCATAGAAAAACATATCAATTCAAATGTATCGACTTCATGGTTAGGTAGAGATGATTGTTTTGTTTTTATGTGACCAATATAAGAGCAATTATGACAAGATGTATATTTAGTTGTTGTCATGTCAAATAGGACATGCATTTGTCTCTTCAGCAACTCTGCAGAGATGGTGAAGAAAGGGAACTTTGAAAGACTCTTTCAGACAAACATCATGTGACTAGATTTTTACAGCTAAAAAGTGAAGTGAGAAAAACTAATAAGGAACTGAAGCTCAACCATGTGAAGCCAACATGAAACTTGATCCAGTGTCATGAGTATTTTAAATGTTACATCATTGTTGCATTATTATTTGATGTGCATAAAAACGAATTCATAATCAATCTGTCCTTTATTATTAACCTTAAACTAGTGACTAATGAAGTCAGTTTTATTTTAATTAAATGATTCACTTATTCTGTTTGCATTATTTGAATTATCAATTATAAGACATAAAAGTGGAGTTGATTTTGTCTTTGCTAAAATAATTCTCACCAGTCATGATAAATGGTAAAGAAGTGGAGGCCCAAAATGTTGTCCACCCTTACATAGAGTACTCAGTGTAGTGTCTCAGTAAACTATAGGATCATAGAATACAGAGACAGTGTAGTGTCTCAGTAAACTATAGGATCATAGAATACAGAGACAGTGTAGTGTCTCAGTAAACTATAGGATCATAGAATACAGAGACAGTGTAGTGTCTCAGTAAACTATAGGATCATAGAATACAGAGACAGTGTAGTGTCTCAGTAAACTATAGGATCATAGAATACAGAGACAGTGTAGTGTCTCAGTAAACTATAGGATCATAGAATACAGAGACAGTGTAGTGTCTCAGTAAACTATAGGATCATAGAATACAGAGACAGTGTAGTGTCTCAGTAAACTATACGATCATAGAATACAGAGACAGTGTAGTGTCTCAGTAAACTATAGGATCATAGAATACATAAAGACAGTGTAGTGTCTCAGTAAACTATAGGATCATAGAATACATAAAGACAGTGTAGTGTCTCAGTAAACTATAGGATCATAGAATACAGAGACAGTGTAGTGTCTCAGTAAACTATAGGATCATAGAATACAGAGAGACAGTGTAGTGTCTCAGTAAACTATAGGATCATAGAATACAGAGACAGTATAGTGTCTCAGTAAACTATAGGATCATAGAATACAGAGAGACAGTGTAGTGCCTCAGTAAACTATAGGATCATAGAATACAGAGAGACAGTGTAGTGTCTCAGTAAACTATAGGATCATAGAATACAGAGAGACAGTGTAGTGTCTCAGTAAACTATAGGATCATAGAATACAGAGAGACAGTGTAGTCACTACACTGTCTCTCTGTATTCTATGATCCTATAGTTTACTGAGACACTACACTGTCTCTGTATTCTATGATCCTATAGTTTACTGAGACACTACACTGTCTCTGTATTCTATGATCCTATAGTTTACTGAGACACTACACTGTAGTGTCTCAGTAAACTATAGGATCATAGAATACAGAGACAGTGTAGTGTCTCAGTAAACTATAGGATCATAGAATACAGAGACAGTGTAGTTTCTCAGTAAACTATAGGATTATCAGTAAACTATTCATTTAAAATGTGAGACTGACAAGAACAGTGACCCACATTATGTGTTTTTAGACCTGATCGAGTTCTTAGACCAAAAAGCAGAGACAATAGAACACAGTATGTTAGCCTGTTTTTTAATAGACCGCCGAAGTCTGACGTCATTTACACATCCTTTGTTTGTCTACCTGGTTTGCAGTTTTCCACCCCCGTTCTGAATCCCATAGACGTATTGAATATCGCGTCAAATAAGAACTGTGTTCCAAAAATAAACACATGACCCCGGCGGGTTGACTCTTATGGATATGAAGCATCAACTGACGGTGAGAAAACGCTAATGTTACTTCCGCCGAATTAGTTACATTTTCGCCAGAAACAGACTGTATCAAATATAAGTGACTGACTATCATAAACGATACAGAACCTCCTCCCTGACAATAACGCCGACACGCAGTGTTTATTTTTGGACCACAATTCTTATATGAGACGATTCTAAGATGACCCAATGTTATTCTCCATAGAGAAATTACTTCCGCAAACCTGGGGATGAACGAGTGACGTCAGGACTTCGGTGCTCTATAGGCATGGTTTTGATCATCACTACCTTAAAAAACATTTGATTGCATTCACAAGTGATGGCGCTAGTGTGATGTTGGGTAGAAAATCAGGTGTTGCCAAGAGATTATCAGAGCGCTACCTCGATATTATTATTTGGCACTTTCTTAACCATAGGCTGGAATTGGCTGTATCAATTAAAGATGTTGGTGGGGTTAATCACTTCCAGTCCTTTATGGATAAACTATACAGCCGGTCCCCACAGAATCAAAGAGAGCTTGCGGAGAGCACACAAGCTCTTTAAAAGTCCCACAGGGTGTAGCTGCCCTTAGTCAACACAATTAACACTGCTGGCGTCCACAGGCGTCTCACCTCCGTGCCACCATTGTCACACACACACACACACACACACACACACACACACACACACACACACACACACACACACACACACACACACACACACACACACACACACACACACACACACACACACACACACACACACACACACACACACACACACACACACACACACACACACACAGTCTGAACAGGGCCAAAGCATCTGATCACAACAAAGATAAGCATGTATAAACACCTACCTATGTGGATGTAGGAAAGATGCTGGTGCAGAAAGCACAAAGGAGCTGGAGATGTATGGAGAACCGAGATGACTGGAGACGCCGATGGAGGGCTCGTCTGAGGACGACGTAGAGAGAGAGAACAGTAGGCAAGGTAAACACATACATATAATACAGAGAGACAGTGTAGTGTCTCAGTAAACTATAGGATCATAGAATAAAGAAAGAGACAGTGTAGTGTCTCAGTAAACTATAGGATCATAGAATACAGAGACAGTGTAATGTCTCAGTAAACTATAGGATCATAGAATACAGAGTCAGTGTAGTGTCTCAGTAAACTATAGGATCATAGAATACAGAGACAGTGTAGTGTCTCAGTAAACTATAGGATCATAGAATACAGAGACAGTGTAGTGTCTCAGTAAACTATAGGATCATAGAATACAGAGACAGTGTAGTGTCTCAGTAAACTATAGGATGTACTAAGTCATGTGACGTATTTATGAGGGTTTATTGGAATAAAAAGTATGTTTTTCAGCTCAGACGTTCTTTTTTTCCCTCTAAACCAAATCTCTTTGGTGAAAATAGCCGATCTACAAACTCACAACGCATTGCAGCTCGACGGATAGTGAGCTTGTAGATCCACTATTTTCTGTGGACGTTCCACCCAGACGGGGGGGGGGGGGGTGAGAGAGAGAGAGAGAGAGAGAGAGAGAGAGAGAGAGAGAGAGAGAGAGAGAGAGAGAGAGAGAGAGACAGAGCGAGAGTGATAGAGAGAGAATGTGTTTGTCTCACCTGTGATCCTAAACTAGGATCACAGGTAAACAATGAACGTAGCATCTGATAAAGATAAAACAAGTAACAAAACCATGAGAACAAATGAACAAGGTATGTCTGCATGGTCGTCTTATACTATATAGCTCAAGGGCCACATTTGCAAGCACAAGCACAAGCACACGAGCACACGCGCACACACACACACAGTCTGAACAGGGCCAAAGCATCTGATCTGGATGTACTAAGGAAAGATGCTGGTGCAGAAAACAGAAAGGAGCTGGCCACATGTATGGAGAACCGAGATGACTGGAGACGCCGATGGAGGGCTCGTCTGAGGACGACGAAGAGAGAGAGAACAGTAGGCAAGGTAAACACATACATATAATACAGAGAGACAGTGTAGTGTCTCAGTAAACTATAAGATCGTAGAATACAGAGAGACAGTGTAGTGTCTCAGTAAACTATAGGATCATAGAATACAGAGACAGTGTAGCGTCTCAGTAAACTATAGGATCATAGAATACAGAGACCATGTAGTGTCTCAGTAAACTATAGGATCATAGAATACATAGAGACAGTGTAGCGTCTCAATAAACTATAGGATCATATAATACATAGAGACAGTGTAGCGTCTCAGTAAACTATAGGATCATAGAATACAGAGACATTGTAGTGTCTCAGTAAACTATAGGATCATAGAATACAGAGACATTGTAGTGTCTCAGTAAACTATAGGATCATAGAATACAGAGACATTGTAGTGTCTCAGTAAATTATAGGATCATAGAATACAGAGAGACAGTGTAGTGTCTCAGTAAACTATAGGATCATAGCATACAGAGACAGTGTAGTGTCTCAGTAAACTATAGGATGTAGGCTACTAAGTCATGTGACGTATTTATGAGGGTTTATTGGAATAAAAAGTATGTTTTTCAGCTCAGACGTTCTTTTTCCCCCTCTAAACCAAATCTCTTCGGTGAAAATAGCCGATCTACAAGCTCACAACGCATTGCAGCTCGACGGATAGTGAGCTTGTAGATCCACTATTTTCTGTGGACGTTCCACACAGACGGGGGGGGGGGGGGGGGATCATAGAATACAGAGACAGTGTAGTGTCTCAGTAAACTATAGGATCGTATAATACATAGAGACAGTGTAGTGTCTCAGTAAACTATAGGATCGTATAATACATAGAGACAGTGTAGTGTCTCAGTAAACTATAGGATCATAGAATACAGAGAGACAGTGTAGTGTCTCAGTAAACTATAGGATCATAGAATACAGAGAGACAGTGTAGTGTCTCAGTAAACTATAGGATCATATAATACATAGAGACAGTGTAGTGTCTCAGTAAACTATAGGATCATAGAATACAGAGACAGTGTAGTGTCTCAGTAAACTAGGATCATAGAATACAGAGACAGTGTAGTGTCTCAGTAAACTATAGGATCATAGAATACAGAGAGACAGTGTAGTGTCTCAGTAAACTATAGGATCATAGAATACAGAGACAATGTAGTGTCTCAGTAAACTATAGGATCATAGAATACAGAGAGACAGTGTAGTGTCTCAGTAAACTATAGGATCATATAATACATAGAGACAGTGTAGTGTCTCAGTAAACTATAGGATCATAGAATACAGAGACAGTGTAGTGTCTCAGTAAACTAGGATCATAGAATACAGAGACAGTGTAGTGTCTCAGTAAACTATAGGATCATAGAATACAGAGAGACAGTGTAGTGTCTCAGTAAACTATAGGATCATAGAATACAGAGACAATGTAGTGTCTCAGTAAACTATAGGATCATAGAATACAGAGAGACAGTGTAGTGTCTCAGTAAACTATAGGATCATAAAATACAGAGACAGTGTAGTCTCTCAGTAAAATATACGATGAACTAAGTCATGTGACGTATTTATGAGGGTTTATTGGAATAAAAAGTAGTTTTTTCAGCTCAGACGTTCTTTTTTTCCCTCTAAACCAAATCTCTTCGGTGAAAATAGCCGATCTACAAGCTCACAACGCATTGCAGCTCGACGGATAGTGAGCTTGTAGATCCACTATTTTCTGTGGACGTTCCACCCAGACGGGGGTGGGGGGGGGGGTGAGAGAGAGAGAGGGAGAGAGAGAGAGAGAGAGAGAGACAGAGCGCGAGTGATAGAGAGAGAATGTGTTTATCTCCACTTTGGTTTCAGCCAAACAAGTTCTAACAAGAGAGAGAATAAAGACAGATGAATATTGCAATTAAACAACCTCTCTCCAACACGCTTCACACACACACACACACACACACACACACACACACACACACACACACACACACACACACACACACACACACACACACACACACACACACACACACACACAGCAGCCTGAGAATGTAGTTCATTCAAAACCACACACACTAAATCATCTTAGTAAGTTTATTGTTGTCAGCTCTGCTCAGTGCTTTGTGAATGGATGAATGGATTCATAGAAAAGCATATCAATTCAAATGTATCGACTTCATGGTTAGGTAGAGATGATTGTTTTGTTTTGATGTGACCAATATAAGAGCAATTATGACAAGATGTATATTTAGTTGTTGTCATGTCAAATAGGAAATGCATTTGTCTCTTCAGCAACTCTGCAGAGATGGTGAAGAAAGGGAACTTTGAAAGACTCTTTCAGACAAACATCATGTGACTAGATTTTTACAGCTAAAAAGTGAAGTGAGAAAAACTAATAAGGAACTGAAGCTCAACCATGTGAAGCCAACATGAAACTTGATCCAGTGTCATGAGTATTTTAAATGTTACATCATTGTTGCATTATTATTTGATGTGCATAAAAACTAATTCATAATCAATCTGTCCTTTATTATTAACCTTAAACTAGTGACTAATGTAGTCAAGTTTTATTTTAATTAAATGATTCACTTATTCTGTTTGCATTATTTGAATGATCAGTTATAAGACATAAAAGTGGAGTTGATTTTCTCTTTGCTAAAATACTTCTCACCAGTCATGATAAATGGTAAAGAAGTGGAGGCCCAACAAAATGTTGTCCACCCTTAGATAAAGTACTCAGTGTAGTGTCTCAGTAAGCTATAGGATCATAGAATACAGAGACAGTGTAGTGTCTCAGTAAACTATAGGATCATAGAATACAGAGAGACAGTGTAGTGTCTCAGTAAACTATAGGATCATAGAATACAGAGAGACAGTGTAGTGTCTCAGTAAACTATAGGATCATAGAATACAGAGAGACAGTGTAGTGTCTCAGTAAACTAGGATCACAGGTAAACAATGAACGTAGCATCTGATAAAGATAAAACAAGTGACAAAACCTTGAAAACAAATGAACAAGGTATGTCTGCATGGTCGTCTTATACTATATAGCTCAAGGGCCACATACGCACGCACAAGCACAAGCACACGAGCACACGCACACACACACAGTCTGAACAGGGCCAAAGCATCTGATCTCAACAAAGATAAGCATGTATAAAGACTTACCTACGAGGATGTACTAAGGAAAGATGCTGGTGCAGAAAGCACAAAGGAGCTGGCCAGATGTATGGAGAACCGAGATGACTGGAGACGCCGATGGAGGGCTCGTCTGAGGACGACATAGAGAGAGAGAGAACAGTAGGCAAGGTTAACAGAAACATATAATACAGAGAGACAGTGTAGTGTCTCAGTAAACTATAGGATCATAGAATACAGAGAGACAGTGTAGCGTCTCAGTAAACTATAGGATCATAGAATACAGAGAGACAGTGTAGTGTCTCAGTAAACTATAGGATCATAGAATACAGAGACAGTGTAGTGTCTCAGTAAACTATAGGATCATATAATACATAGACAGCGTAGTGTCTCAGTAAACTATAGGATCATAGAATACAGAGAGACAATGTAGTGTCTCAGTAAACTATAGGATCATAGAATACAGAGACAGTTTAGTGTCTCAGTAAACTATAGGATCATAGAATACAGAGACAGTGTAGCGTCTCAGTAAACTATAGGATCATAGAATACAGAGAGAGAGTGTAGTGTCTCAGTAAACTATAGGATCATAGAATACAGAGACAGTGTAGCGTCTCAGTAAACTATAGGATCATAGAATACAGAGAGACAGTCTAGTGTCTCAGTAAACTATAGGATCATAGAATACAGAGAGACAGTGTAGTGTCTCAGTAAACTATAGGATCATAGAATACAGAGACAGTGTAGTGTCTCAGTAAACTATAGGATCATAGAATACAGAGAGACAGTGTAGTGTCTCAGTAAACTATAGGATCATAGAATACAGAGACTGTAGTTTCTCAGTAAACTATAGGATCATAGAATACAGAGACAGTGTAGTGTCTCAGTAAACTATAGGATCATAGAATACAGAGAGACAGTTTAGTGTCTCAGTAAACTATAGGATCATAGAATACAGAGAGACAGTTTAGTGTCTCAGTAAACTATAGGATCATAGAATACAGAGACAGTGTAGTGTCTCAGTAAACTATAGGATCATAGAATACAGAAAGACAGTGTAGTTTCTCAGTAAACTATAGGATCATAGAATACAGAGAGACAGTGTAGTGTCTCAGTAAACTATAGGATCATAAAATACAGAGACAGTGTAGTGTCTCAGTAAACTATAGGATCATAAAATACAGAGACAGTGTAGTTTCTCAATAAACTATAGGATTATCAGTAAACTATACATTTAAAATGTGAGACTGACAAGAACAGTGACCCACATTATGTGTTTTTAGACCTGATCGAGTTCTC